>NC_043975.1:50888944-51028944 GCF_902148855.1 Sphaeramia orbicularis
GATCGGAACCACATGTCGTTATCCTCATAGTATAATTGTCTAACTCATACACAAATGGACATAAGTCTGTGGACCTGTTGAATTCAGGTGTTTCTTTTCTAACAGGGGTCTGGGACACAAAACAATCATGACAAATGTCATAATATAGGTTTATACTGGGATAAATATTGCATTGGTTAGTTTGGTTTAAATTATCTTTGCTTCCAAAATGCCTCTGAAATGGTTTTGACTTGATTTTTTTTTTTTTATACATTATTATGATTTGGAATGTTCTACCTCTACATTTCTAAAATATTTTTCCTGTTCCGACTGTAAATAATAATTTTCTACCACAGCTAACCATCTGTTTTCTTCACATCTCACTGAGGAAGAAAAATCTAACATTAAACTTTGAGGAAATATTGATGTTTATAAACTATATGGACATAAATATCATGTCTACAGCTGTAAGATGTCCTGTTCATGAGGATTTGACATAGAAACATCGATATTAATAATCAATATAATATTTATCCCAATATAAATCTATATTATGACGTTTGTCATTATTGTTTTGTATCCCGTTTATTTGACTGTTGTTTGTTGTCATATCCAACTAATTCTGTAAAGCCCTGTGAGGCAACCTTGTTGTGATATAGGGCTCTACAAATAAAATTGCATTGAACTGAACTGAATCCCAGACCCCTGTTAGAAAAGAAACACCTGAATTCAACGTGTCCTCATACTTTTGTCCATTTGTGGATGACTTAGGTAATTATGCTATAATTATGCTGGTAAAGGCAGAGCTTTCTTCCAGACACATTCCCTGACACTTGAATGTGCCACATTTTTCTATAAATGTCAGAAATACATGTGAAGGATTATCAGTATTATCATGTCAAAGGAAGGTATCATTCTGCTATACAAAGTACACCCCCACATGCAGGCTCTGGAAGTTCTTTTTTTTCTATTTCCTGTGGGGGGTTGCAGGTCAGGGATGATATTCATCAAGTACCTCAGATGGAAATCAGTAGCTAATCTAAAATGTGTGAAGTCTGAAACCTGTTAAGATAGTGAAATTACTTTTCAAGCTCTTTAAACCAGTAAAATCAGTCTGTGTCGTGAAGATCTGACAGTTTTTAATATGTTGAGAGAAAAGGAAGATAATCTGTAGACCGGACTCTGGATATTAACCACAAAGCCTATTTGTATTGTCTTCAAAAATGAAATGAGATTGCAATGTGTTTTTCAGACACTCACAAATAAATGTCTGTATACTAGTATTATATCTGCCGTAACATTCTAATTACTGACAGTTCATGTAACCCTCCGGTATCCAGGTGCGCCTTTTAGGCACACTTTACACTTCGTTTTAAAAAACTTCATAGTATTTTCACAATTTAAATAAGGTTAGAATTCAAAAGTTGTTCATTTGTGTATGATCTTTAAAATTCTGTCCCCCAACTCAGATGTGCACATTGTAAACAAAAGAAAATGACCAGACTAGCATCTGTCTGTCAAGTGTGCATAAAACGCACTATTTCTAACATTTGATCTGTATGATTAGGGCTGACCTGGATTTACAAAAATAAAATCAAATTAGAGCAGAAAAATAAATCAATATATAATATTTAATAGTTTGATTTATAGGTGTGCATTTTACGCACACTTGGTGACAGATGCTAGTATTTTTGAACATTTGACCTAGCGCCAAGAATAATAATGCAGATTAACCAGTGTTGGAATTAATCACTGACATATGACAGGATGAAAAAATCAAATAATATGTGATCCACTTTTTATGGAGTATATTGAAAAAAATAATTTTTTTCTTTGTTTTTTGGTTTGTTTCCATTACAAACACAGCATTTAAAGGGTTAAAAAACATGACAATTATTGAGTATTTGGTATTTTTATTTACGGCTCAAGTTGATGAAATAGAAAAAAAGTGTAAAAGAATTAAAAACAAACTGCATGAATTTTTTTTTTGACATTATTCCACAAGTGTGCTAAAAAGGCACACTAGGTGCTTAGTAAGGGCTTTGGTGGATGGGATACCAGAGGGTTAATAATGTTCATTATCTTGTTATAGTGGCACCTTTCAGTGGGTGAGCAGGGTTAGACTCTGTAAACAGAGGAAGATTCTGTTTATATCATGTGCAGGAAGTATTTATTGGAACAAGCTTGTGAGGGCAGAGGTTGATCAATACAATCAACTGAGGAATCTGATTTTGAATGAACTTCACAATGTAGGAAGTTGATATGATCTTAGTTATGGGTAGCACATGTGCAAATTCCAAAAGGAGACAAAAATATTTTATGCAAAATGTGTGTTTGAACCTTGGGCTGTAGACATCTTGTCTGCAGATCCAGATGGAGGACCGAGAACATGATAAAGTGTTATGGGCTAAGGAAGCTGTCAAAATATTCCTGTGCATAAGAAAGATATGCCTGCACATTAGCCTATAGTTGTGCAAAAATAAATATAACTGTGCAAAAAATAAATATTTGTAAACTCTTGAATGAGTTCAATTGTACATAAAATGTATTGTGTGTATTTTATCTGAGAATAGGAATGAAAAAGTTTTGACCACAAGAATTACAAACATGAAATTCAACTTTACAATTGTGCTTTCTTCATTACGAATACGAATTCACCCACATGACTAGTGTCAAAAATACATCACCACTTCACAGGCGTTATTTATTAATCAGAAGATACATTGATTCCACAGATAGCACATGAGTTCAGGTTCCCTTTCCACGGCAGGATCCCTGTGCAAGATGGCTGATGAAGTCAGAGAACGAAATCAGGCCAAACTGAATCATTTGTACATTGTTCTGACCGTAGAGAAGGAACCTGAACTCTTGCGCTATCTGTGGAATCCAAGCATCCTCTGCTTGATAAATAATGCCTGTGAAGTGGTGACATATTTTCGACAGTAGAGCCACGTTGGTGAATTTATATTCGTAATGGAGAAACCACAATCATAAAGTTGCATTTTGTGTTTGTAATTCTTGTTGTCAAAACTTTTTCATTCCTATTCTGACATAAAATACACACAATGCATTTATTTACGACTGAACTCATTTAAAAGTTTACAAATATTTGTTTTTCGCACAACTACAGACTAATATTCATGCATTTTTATCTTATGCACATAAATATTTTGACAGCAACCTTACCCCATAAAAGTGTGCAGACAGTCCATGACCTGTAGCCTGAACCCAGGACCAGTGCTGTGGAAATCTGTTAAAGATGCATCATGATGCAGACTTCTGTGTTGTTTCTGTGGTTAGTTTCATTTTCACTGCTGTTGCTAATTAAATGATCCATCAGTTTCATCCATAATTACCTTGGTCCACTCAGTCCACTCTTGGCATTATCTTTGACACCAAAATCTCGTTGGACCCCCGCATGTCCAGTCCTTTTTTCGGATCCATTTGTAAAATCCAGTCTATGATACCGCATTCTGACCTTGAAAAGTCATCCACACGCTCATCTCCTCTAGATTCGACTGCTGGAGCTTGCTCCCCTCTGGTTTAAGTCAAGAATCAGTCTGTGGGCTCCAGCTGGTCCAAAACACAGACCATTTACCAGACCACGTCACATGACCCCTTTACCGCTTTACTGGCTTCTGGTTTGTTTTAAAATCGATTTTTAGATTTTACTGATGCCTGTTAAAACAAATCTGCGTCTGTCTGGCACCTGGTCACATAACTGACTTACTGACCCCTAATGAGCCCACCATGACCTTAGACCCCCAGGGGGGACCCTTGTAGTCACCCCACAGTCCAAGTCCTTCAGGACACGTCGAGCCTCTGCATATTCTTTGTGTTTGTATAACATGTCTGGAGCATTATCACGGTCCAAACTGATCTTATTGTTGCCCAGCATAAACCCTTTCTTTTGCCATGCCAGGCAAATTACTTCTTCTTTCATTCTGTAGCTCCGAAATTTAACCAGGATAGATCTTGGTTGTGCAGCGGGTGGGGGTTGTGGAGCGAGCGCCTGGTGAGCTCTCTCTATCTGCATGTCTTTCGATGCGGGGATACCAAGGTTTTCTCTGAACAGCTTCTCAATAAATGTGATCATTGTCTTCGGACTGCCTTCTGCTCCCTCAGGAATGCCATAAATTCTCACATTTTCTCTTCTTGAGCGGCTTTCTTGATCCGAAATTTTCATCTGAAGCTTCTCTTGTATATTTAGCATTTCCGTTAGCATCTCCTCCATGCCTTGTAGCTTATCCTCTTTCTCCACAATTCTTTCCTCCACGTTGTCTATTCTTGAATTGGTCTTTTCAAGTTCCCCCCTAAGTTAATAATAATAATAATAATAATAATAATAATAATAATAATAATAATACATTGGTTTTATATAGCACTTTTCTAAGTACTCAAAGACACTTTACAATAACAGCCAAGGGACAAACATACATCAGACGGGTAAACAGATACGAAGTTAATACTAAACGGTAATCGAAGAACAAATACAGAGACAAATACTGACAAAAAAAAAAAAAAAAACAGTTCTTTTGTGTATTCCTGCAGTTCTTTTAGAATCGTTGCCATGGTCACTGGCTCGTCCTCGATAGCCTCTTCTTGCCCCTCCATGGAGCAAGCATCAGCTACTTCGCAGTGCGATACTTTGGTGTCTCTAGCTGTTCCTGAATTCGTATTTTATTTTTTCGTCTTCGGTGCCATCTTTTCCCCTTTCCTACAAATTTAAATCAACCCAAGGCACTTATAATTTCTCGGCTTATGGGGTATATTTCTTGCTCTTGGTTGGGAGCTTAATCACTATGCTGCCATTTCCCTACGAACCAGAAGCAGAACCTCCCACAGTCCAGGTCCAATCTAAAGATGATCATGCTTTGGTTGTTCTTGACTCCGGAATGCCCGTCATTGAAATTAGTAAATTCAGTTTAGAACAGAATATAGCATGGAATGTAAAATAATAACACAGAATAGAAGAAAATAAATTAGAACACAATCCTAAAATAGCATTAGAAAGAGCATAAATAACTGGTGGACGGACGTGACATTACCCATGATGCTCTGGTCAGTACCAGTACTTTGTTAGGAATAAACTTCTAGACTTCCTATTAGTAATTCTGCTCTTCTTCATAAATGTTGGTATTGTGGATCTAAAACAATCCCAGCTGACACAAAAACACTAAATGTGTCAGTGGACGGATGTGACATGGTTGTTGTGGATCCCATCATACTGATGCTCTGCAGCCATGTCAGCGTTTACACTAATGATCCCTGTGCAAAAACTAGGAGCACTATTATTTATTGGATAGTTTAGCATCAGACTAAAGAGGAAAGAACAATCTAGAATTGTTCTTTCTGTATAAAAATGCTTCTTATTAGAAAACCGTTGATTTAAACAGTGTCGTGTGACATTCTTCATGTATGTTTTGGTGGAACATAAGCAGAATCTGGGAAGAAAAACTGGGGAATCTAAAAGAACACAATATTTGTTTTTCAGCTCAATTCAGTTCAAATAGAACTTGTCCATTTGTGACATGAAAATATAGCATTAATTGTGCTGAAATTGGACATTTTTGAGCTGAAAACATAGTTCATATGAGCATCAACATGTTGAACAGAAATGAAATCCTGTCCATTTGAACAACTGTCATTTACCAACACAAAGTTCCTTTGGATTCACTGAGACTGATTTAATATGAACACAGACACAAATAAGACCTCTAAGCGAATATTAGCCGATATAACTCACCTGTTTATTTTGCATTAAGCCAATAAGTTTTGTATAATTAAAGGAGGGGCCACTGTAATTGACAGGGGAGTGCTCTCATTATTTACCATACTGTGTGTCCATTTTTGGCCTTTTTTTGTCATAAAACGTTCAGTCTTCACGTTGGCCTGATGGTTTGAGAAATGTTAATCAGTGAAAAGTGTTGCAAGCGGCTTGTGACAACATCTCTTAACTCCATTCAGTTATTTAGAATATACATCGACGTTCCAGTTTCCTGAAAAATAACTGTTTTGGACATGCCTCGTAAGAGATTTCCGCTCAACAGTGAGGATATGTGAGAGAGTGAGAGAACTCTACACTGTATGCCCGGAATTTGTATTTACTAAAATGCTTTAATTACAATGCACTTAAATGATTTCAGTTTTATGATGTTACTATAAAATGTTCAGTATATTCTACTGATTTGTAGACATAGTTGAAAGTACGAAAAAGTTTAAGTTGAATGGAATTAAATCACTCAGTTTTAGTCATGACCATCATAAAACTTAAATCATTTAAGTGCATTGTAATTAAAGCATTTTAGTAAATACAAATTCTGGGCTTACAGTGCACCTTTTTATCTTCGGATTGCATTGTGGATATTGGGCATGTTGTTGAAAATGTGCAGGGGTTCAGCGGGGTTGTGGTGTTAGTGTTCATTTGGATTTAATGTGTGTGTGTCAGTGTTTATTGGCCTTTTTGTGTTTGTTTTTGTATTTTTGTACAGCTGCACCAGGAGTCAGAGCCACAGGAAGAACTATGGATTTACTGTTCATCTAAGACTGTTATTGTACAGTGGAAATCTTAATGTCTTGTCAAATTAAAAGGACTTCCTGCACTGGCAAATGACATTGAGTTAACATCCATTCATGCTTCAATATACAAAGTTGAATAATTTCATAACTATTTTGGTCAGGAATAGGATTTTGAGTTTGATTATCTTAAAAAAAGTTGTTTAATCAATGATAAATTAATCTGGCTGCAATTGAGAAAATGAGTCAGTGTAAGCTAAAATGCTGAGTTGAATGGTTGGACAGTGGGGTTGATTTTACAACAGATTTAAAGTACAAATAACTTGTCTTTTAGTGTTTTCTACTTAATAGTTTAAGTTCAATACTTTTAGCATTAAAGTTGAACCTACTTAAACCAATTGATGAGTCGATCATTACTCAAATCATTTAAGTGCAACCACTTGCCTCAAATTTTTGGAGTAAACTCTACGTATCCGGGCTTACAGTGTATAGTCTGAGGCATGTGCTTGAACTTTTGCCTGTGTATAACTTGCTTATCTTTCATAAATGTATTTTTGATAAATGCCAGTAGTTAACAGAAACTGTCCGAGCTTGTCTAATTTTGCAGCCTTCAGTCGGCATAATAAGTTCACATTATAATCGATTTTAATAATGAAGATAGCTCAGTGTTCATACTCTTGGCTGCATCTTAGATATAGATTTATGGACTTGGACCCTGTAGATGACCTGTGTCTTTCTAGTGTCTGAGCAGAAATAGAAGTGTTCTTGTTGTATTATTTCTGTGCTTTAGCTCCAGTTCAGTTCATAGTATACAGTTTATGTTCATGTTTTTGACACCATGTGGGAGAGGCGAAGTGCTGCCACTGTAAGGTCATGTCCAGATGTCGTTCTGACTAAATCTGGCAGAGTCCACCCACACACCCCCCCATTCCCATGAACCCCCTGTGTTCTGTTTACTATAAATGTGTACATTGTTGAGATGTTTTGGGATACTTTATGTATCACTTGTGTTTACAGTGAATGTGACATGTCCAACAGCCCCCCAGACATCTGTTTTATCTGGACACATCCTTTATTGTTTTGTTTGGAAAGCAAATTCACCCATGGAGGAAAAATCTGAACAGAACAGAAATAAACAGTGCCAGATGTTCTTTAGTGATTTATTTGATTACTCTGGACAGACTGGAGACACTGAACTGATTTGATACTTTTTGTTGTACAATTAGTTGTGCCCCATCCAAACTAATTTTTTTAAATTTTTTTTTTAAACAGATCTTGTCTTTCTTCATTTTAAAAAGAACTGTGTCCACAGGACCCTCATTTTCATTTCTGTCCACACAACAATGGAAACAGGACTCCAGACCAAGGTTCAAATAGTTCTGGATTTTTCATTATAGTTAAATTTTATTTAGTTTTGACTTTTTTTTTTCTCTAATTCAGTTAGTTTTAATTAGTTTTCAGAGCAGGTTTGGCTAGGTTTTTATTAGTTTTGTTTTTCTTCTAAATGGCTTAGTTTTAGTTAGTATGTCTGTTCAGTGGTCTCTCTTTTCCTCTTCTTCTCTGTTGGTCGTTTCAAATAATCCCAGACAGGAGCTCTGCTGTCGCTCCCACTTTAGTCTCCATGTTTCCAGGTAGAGTAGGGGGACCAGAAGACGACTGGAAACCACCAGTGATGGACCCTTAAATATCATATGGTGCCAGCAGCTAAAATATGCTTTAGAGCAATAATTGATTTAAGTGTCGTCCGACATTGACAAAGACGAAAAACGAAGGGAATTTTATCCATAATTTTTATCCATTTAGTTAGTTTTATAAACACACAATACAGCTTCAGTTATTGTTTTTTTTCTTTAATTATAGTTTTTTATATTATTTCAGTTAACAAAATGTTTTACAATTCTAGTTTTCGTTATTTTGTTAGTTTTCGTTAATAACCTTGCTCCAGACTGGTACAAACAGTCAGATAAAGAACACTGGTTTTGAAACTAACGTGGATGAAGCAGATGCAGAGGATTAATCTGTTCTGAGGTGAGCAGCAGCAACAAGTGCCTGTTTAAAAATTGTTATCCTCATTTTTAAACTGTCTAACTCATACACAGATGGACTGAAGTATGGGAGCTCCATTGAAGTTGTAAGAGTGTTTCTTTCTTTTCTAACAGGGGTCCTGGGATACAAAACAATAATGACTAATGTCAGAATATAGTTTATAGTTAGAGCTGACACCCCCCCCCCCCCCCCCCCCCACACACCACACACACACACACACACACACACACACATACAAAAACACCATCTGAGATGCATATTCTAAAAGCTGTTTCCTCCTCTTTGCAAACCTGCTGGTCCATCCATCCAGAAACCCCCACATCCCACTTGACAGGGATCCTCCAGAGGATAAATATGTATTTCTAATACTGTCGGACATGAACGTCCCTCAGTAAATATTTGCAGCACATGTTATTATAAGGTTGCTCAAACACTGGATGATGTAACCTGTTTTTAAATATTTGTGCAGTGATATCACGTGTTTTTGTCTAAGATGAGTTTAGTGCATCTCTAGTGGATACTGTTGATCAGGAGTTTTCTACAGTCTGTTTTCATTTGCACTCAGTAACATGTCCTCTCCTATATTTAGGACTTGTGTTTGACTCACTGGTCTGTAACTGAATTACATCATTTAAACACTGATGATGATTTTACTGCTGTACGTGACTCCTGACCTGATCATGGTTAGTAATGTCTTTCTTACACGTGACTCTATACTTCATAGTTGCACCTTTATTTTATATTGATTGCAGGAGTGTCCAACCCTGTGGGCCAAATCCAGCCCACCAAAGTTTCCAATCTGGCCCGTGGGATGAAAGTGCAAAAAGAACACTGAATATATTAACAGTCAAGTTGTCAAAATAATTTTAGTTCAGGTTCCACATACAGACCAGTGTGATCTCAAGTAAAATAATACATAATAACCTTATAAATAATGACAACTACAGATTTTCTTGTGGAAAAAATTATGTGAAAAAAATGTAGTGGAAAAAAAATAACATTACACTATGAAAATATTTACGAGGTGCGACAAATGCCAGAATCCCACGTGCTGATTGGAGGATCAGTTGAAAGGCTGAATCCCGTTGATTGACAGCTATTTTGAGATCTGCTCCTTCACTGACACCATTCAGTTATTACCGTCACACATTCTGCTGTGAAATCGAGACAGAAACCACAACGAAATTACTCGTTTATTTCTTGCACTGTAAATAAAACACACTCATTGGACTTCCTTGTTTCAATTTAACATAATTTCAGTGTTTTCTTGTTTCAGTTCCATAATTTAATCATTTCTTGTTCAGTTTAATATCGTTTTGTAGATAGTTGAATCAATCAACTGTCGGCTAGGTCGCAGTGAAAGGAGCATCTGTAGTTTAAAAGGCTGAAGTCTGACACCCACAATGCACGGGGCCAAGGCTGTCTGAGCAGACCAGCTCTGCTGGACATTCAGAGGACACTGGTCCAGTCCTGGAAAAGACGCCTGCTGTGTACGATAAGGACACTGAGCATTTTCTGAAAAGGAACGGAGGGACCAATTTAGGTTTCAATAACTTGACAATTTTTTTTAATGTAAGCCGACAATGAGCTTCCCCTGTCTGAAAGACCAGCAGCCGACACTGGTTTATAGGTTATGTAATTATTTTACTGGTCTGGCCCACTTGAGGTCAAACTGTGCTAAATGTGGCACCTGGACCAAAATGAGTCTCACATCCCCGATTTATTGTCTCCTCAAACCCCTCTGTTTATAGTTCTATTCTATTCTATTCTATTCTATTCTATTCTAGTCTATTCTATTGTATTCTATTCTATTCTATTTTTTCTATGTTTAAAAAAAAAAATCTACTATGTTCATTTTGTACCATGAGGCCACACACATGTATGTATCTATGTATCTATGTATGTATCTATCTATCTATCTATCTATCTATCTATCTATCTATCTATCTATCTATCTATCTATCTATCTATCTATCTATCTATCTATCTATCTATCTATCTATCTATCTATCTATCTATCTATCTATCTATCTATCTATCTATCTATCTATACTTACATACATACATATACATTAACTTTTTTCTTGTTTCTTTATTTATTTGTAACTTATGTTAAAAAAAAAAACTTGATCTGATTTCATGAACTGGTTGGTATTGGAATGATTCTGATGAAAGTTGATTGTGTGATATCCGTGCACTTTTGTGATTTTCATATGTTTTGAAGATGTTTCTGTCAGTAAAACATAATTTACTGTGAATTATGCATTCATTCATTCATACATTTATTAAAATGAACTTCTGCCACACACAGCAGGTACAATCTCAACCCAAAAAGTAGCCACGCAAGTATCAAAGTACATAAAGTCAAGGTCTGTGGGAAAAAGAGCAGTTATGAAAAAGTCTGGAATTTTATTTGGATAAAGAGCAGACACCCTGATTTACAGGTTTCTATTGCCTCATTCCCTTCTTTGTTCTGTTCAGGGTCATTTTCCTCTTTCTCTTAACTCCTAGATGCTTCTGAAGTTCTGACTAAATAGATGATTTTAGCTACTGTGTGTTTCTGAGACTCTTAGGATGTCTGTTGACTTTTTACATTTTGTGTTCTTTTCGTTTTGATGGTTAAAACAATTCTGACAAAGGTAGGAGATGGTGTGTTGCAGAATTGCAAATGTAGTGCAAAGCAGGAAATATGTTTACAATTATTGCAGTGTTTGATACTTTTATCTCTGGCATTCATTTTTAGTGTGTGAAGGACTAGTGTGTAAAAGCTGGTCCAGAGTGTGTTCTGTGTTTTGGTGTAATTTAACAGTACTCTAAAGGCCTGTTTCTGCTGCTGCTCCTATTGGACTATTTGTGGTTCGTTCAGTTCACCTCATAAATTCTGAAATCTCCACCGAGACAAATTTTACAGTACATTCTCAGGTTAGTCTTGTAAATTCAGAAATGTATGCTCAAGTGCCACAAACACTATTTTTCCTTTGGTTACTACATTTCATGCAAGTTTAGACTCATTATGGTTCAAAATAAAAGTAAAAATACATGACAGAAACATGTAAGAACACAGGACATGGAAGAACACCCTCTTGTACTGATGCAGGTTTAAAAGGCTGCAGAAATACACATTGTACACAGTTTTGGTTCATTATATTAGGGATGTAACGATTACTGGTATAATGATAAACTGCGGTAAAATTCCTGACGGTTAGTATTACCATTTAAATTCTAATTATCATGATAACCATGTTTGATTACCACATTTTGAAAGAGAGAGAGAAAGAGAGAGTCTATCTATCTATCTATCTATCTATGAAAAAGAAACTTAAACAACTCAAACTTGATCTGGAAAATAGTTAAACAATGGCCATAAGGTTCCATCTTTAAAGCACATGTGCATGTTTGATGTTTACATGTTAATAGTTGAATGTTTCTGCCAACAGAAAGTACATTGTGCCTCTTATTTTATTTATTTATTTATTTATTTAAATACAACTTGGTTAAATTATTTCAGTGTGTGTATCAGTATTTTTTGAACATTTTGAGCACAGTTTCAACAATACCATCCATCCATCCATCCATCCATCCATCCATCCATCCATCCATCCATCCATCCATCCATCCATCCATCCGTTATCTTCCGCTTCTTCCGGGGCGGGGTCGCGCGGGTAACAGTCTAAGCAGGGATGCCCAGACTTCCCTCTCCCCAGACACCTCTTCCAGCTCTTCCGGGGGGACCCCGAGGCGTTCCCAGGCCAGCCCACAGACATAGTCTCTCCAACGTGTCCTGGGTCTTCCCCGAGGTCTCCTCCTGGTGGGACATGCCCGGAACACCTCCCCAGGGAGGCGTCCAGGAGGCATCCGAAACAGATGCCCGAGCCACCTCAGCTGGCCCCTCTGGATGTGGAGGAGCAGTGGCTCTACTCTGAGCTCCTCCCTGGTGACTGAGCTCCTCCCCCTATCCCTAAGGGTGCGCCCAGCCACCCTGCGGAGGAAACTCATTTCGATCGCTTGTATCCGGGATCTTGTCCTTTTGGTCCTGACCCAAAGCTCATGACCATAGGTGAGGGTAGGAACGTAGACTGACCGGTAAATCGAGAGCTTCGCCTCTCAGCTCAGCTCCTTCTGAACCACAACCGACCAGTACAGAGACTGCATCACTGCAGACGCTGCACCAGTCTGTCTGTCAGTCTCACGCTCCATCCTTCCCTCACTCATGAACCAGACCCAGATACTTAAACTCCTCCACTTGGGGCAAAGACTTCCCACTGACCCGGAGAGGGAAGACCACCTTTTTCAACAATACCGTGATAATAATGATAACCGTGATAATTTTGGTCACAATAACCGTGATGTGAAATTTTCATGTCGTTACATCCCTACATTATATACTGATTTATCCTGAAAACTTTTCTTTTTGTTTAATGCACAGTTGATTTGTCACCTGTGATTCCTGCAGTGCATTTATACACCAACATGCTGATCCTTTACCACCGAATGCATGTTTCCCTGCAGGACATCCATGCTCAGGTCCTGCATGCTACTGTCCAGTCTAAAAAACAACAGGGTGTGTGTGTGTGTGTGTGTGTGTGTGTGTGTGTGTGTGTGTAAGATTAGGTGGGTGTTTCATGACCTGCATGTGTCATGCTGTTTGCATCTCATGTGAGTCAGATGCCATGGGTTTCCTCGCCGTACATCTGCCGTCCGCTTATTACTTTCATGCCCTGAATCCAACACATGCAACACACACACTGTAAAAAAAAAGAAGAAAAAAAAAAAAAGTAAAAGAATGGTATTGTTCTGGCAGCAGGGGTGCCGAAAAAATACTGTAAAATAACGGAAAATAGCCATCTCATAAAAATACAGTTATTTTCCATTATTAAAATACAGTTTTTTGCTCTAACTTTACATGAGATTTTGCATGTTTTTTTTTTTTTACTTTTTAAGGTTTAATAAAGAATATTTACATGTATTAAAACAATCCAATTACCTATATATATATATGTATATATATATATATATATATGTATATATATATAAATAATTTTCAATGAGACTCAGTTGTCCAATCCACTGATAAAAACTGTATTTGGACAGTTTATCAGTGCTTATACATGTTATACATTCACAAAAATACATTTATTCAACATTTTTGTTGTGAAACCTTTAATTACACAAGATATTTGTCAATTAACAACAAGTCCGGTCACTGACAGAACAAATACTTCTTTTATACCGTTAATTGTCAGTAATTTTATCTTATTTTATTTATTTATTTTTTTTACATTATTAACTTTTAAATTAACAGTGTAATCTCGTAAATAGAAAATAAATATTTGTGAAATTATGATACATTTGCAAATGTATTTGAACTGTATTTTTCTGTGAAAAAAAGAAAAAATTTCTTTTAAAAAACTGAAATTTTATGGTTATTCACAGTTACAGTTTTTAGCTTACTGAGTCGACAGGCTGTTAGCTATTGTCGTCTGTTGTCGTCCGTTACAAAATTTTCAATCATCTTCTTCTCCGAAACTACAATTACGATTGACTTCAGACTTGGTATACAGCTTCTTTATGATGATGTCAACAAAAGTTAGTGAAATTATTTGGATCTGGATCTGATTCTGGATTTGGTGCCACCTTGAAAAATGTCCCCATTATCAGAGACAGGAAGTGGATGGATGCAATAACTCAGTAAATATAAATGATCTCCAGTGTAAATGTCTCCAGTCCAGCCCTGATGGGGAGATGACCCAAACATAATGTCCACATGCTGATCAGGATCTTCTTCTGGATCTGGAACTGACGCAAAATTTAACATGGGCTCTTATGGGGAAAACATTTCAATCATCTTCTTCTCTGAAACTCCAGTTGTGATTGACTTCAGACTTGGTCTACAGCTTCTGTATGATGATGTCAACACAAGGGACTGAAATTATTTGGATCCGGATCTGATTCTGGATTTGGTGCCACTTTGAAAAATGTTCCCATTATAACAGATAGGAAGTGGATTGATCCAATAAATCAGTATCAATGATATCAAGTGTGAATTTGAATTTTTTACAGATCTGATTGGAATATGAGCAAAACATGGACTATTTCTGTAACAGAATAAATACACAGAACTGGGGGAGAATAAATGGATCTGGATACATTTCCCAAAGCTTTGAATTTGGTCGGTAAGATACAGGACCATTGGTCCGATTTTTTTCATGTTATTTTCCATTTGTCATGTAAAATAAGGCTATTTTTGTCAAGTCATTGATAATTTCCTGTATCTTAAAAATACAGGAAAAATCTGTCCAATAAACAGTGAAAATTCTGTTAAATTACAGATTTTTTGTACAGTGCAGTTCTAGACCCAGATGGACACGCATGTCATGCACAGTTGAACAGAGCAGAAGGACACCATCATTCCCTCCACCCAAACACACCGTCTTTCATCCGTGAAAGACTCACACCAACAGACTTCAGTCCTTATCATCCGTTCCCTCCTCTCTGGCTTGTTTCAGGTAGTGACGCTGTTAGTCACGCAGGACAGTAATGTGAGAGAAAACAGTTACAACAAATGACGTTAACGGATGACTCTTGGAGCCAGTTTAGTGTTTGTTTAATTTATAATCCAGAACTTTTCAAATAAAAGTCAGTTTTTCTTTCCTAGGGTGTCAGCAATAATTCTACTGGCTACAGTTTATGACGGCCACTCCAGCTGTTTCCTACAAATGACATACAAATAAAACGTGTTTTCACTGGCTGCACAGCCTCAGTGTAAGAACCTCAGACGAGCCGCAACATCAGAACAAACTGTTGCAAGTGAATGTCATCCTGGCACTATCATATTTATCAACAGATGCCTTAGCCAGCTTAACCCTTTATCAGGCACTCATTGAAATACTCTGAAATTCAACATTTCGACCTTAGTCTGTTATTGGAGATCATCATCTACCTCCTCGTCAGTTGCCGTGACAACAGTCTCCCTCCTCTTGCCAGAAAACATCAGAGCAGACACTTGCTAAAAAAGTAAACACATGCAATAAAACAACTGTTATAAGGTCATAAACTGACAAAATCACTCATCTTCACTATTTACAGCACAGGTGTCAAACATGCGGCCCGGGGGCCAAAACCGGCCCGCCAAAGATTCCAATCTGGCCCGCAGGATGAATTTGCAAAGTACAAGTTAGGGCATCAAACTGAAAAATAATATCATAATAACCTATAAGTAATGACAACACCAATTTTTTTCTCTTTGATTTAATGTAAAAAACATTAAATTATGAAAATGTTTACATTAAGAAACTGTCTTTTAACAATAAAATGTGAATAACCTGAACAAATATGAACAACCTGAAATGTCTAAAGAAAATTCAGTGCAATTTTAACAATATTCTGCCTGTTATTAAATGTTTTGTGCCTTTGTAGATCTGATCTGTAATGCATATGTATATAAATATAAATGACAAGTTGAGGCATATTGTTGATAAAATTGTACTTATATTTCTAAACAAATTAAATTTTTTTCAGGTTTTTCACTTCCTTTTTGTTTGGATAGTTTGTAAATGTAAATATTGGTGTAAATGAATGTAATTTTTTGCACTAAAACAATTTGGAGTTGTCATTATTTATTGGTTATCATGCTGTTATCTTACTGGTTCAGCCCACTGTAGATTAAATTGGGCTGAATGCTGTGCTTGCGCTAGGAAAATGAAAGATCCAGCCACTGTGGCTACATTAGTAGAAATGAGTGGAGCCACAAAAAGCCACAGGCAGTCTGGGTCCAGTCTGGATCCAGTCTGGGTCCAGTCTGGGTCCAGTCTGGGTCCCTGCAGCGCGGTGTGTAGTGGACCGTGGTGACGAGCATAGCTCCCCCAAGAAATTTCTGTAAAAATGAATTTTTCCTGCATTCTGGTGCATTTTGAGCTTAAAAATCTGTTCAATCTGGCTTCAGTTTCATACAAAAAAAATCATAAAAAATTAACTTAAGTCAACATTTTCATCTAAACTATTTAGTTGTTAGTTCCTTTTGTAAATGTGCTTTATTGTCGTTGTCATTAGTCTGACTGGAACAAAGTGCTGCTACTGACATTTAATGTGTTGGAATGAGCGTTTGTCAGTTAATCCACCAGGGGGCGCCGCTCTGAATTAACCATACTGGACAAATACCACGAAGAAGAGGAAAGTTTTTTGAGAAGAAGAAGAAAGTCAGTAATAACAAACCTGTAGACGACAGAGGGAACACTACTGTGATACTAATGCTGCAGCGTTTTCTCTGTAAGGTTTAAAAGTTTAGCTTCAGCAGGAAGAGAAAAGACAAATGAGTGACAGGTTTGGTTTTCACTTCCGCTGGCGGCGGTCCGCACCGCTCCGTACTCCCACTGGTATTCTCTGTCTGGGTACTCATCCTCCATCAGATGGAAAACAGATGAATGTAGTCAGATTACAGACAGAAGGCTGCGTCTGTATCTGTCTGTGTCTGAACGGTACTGTCAGTCAGCCTTACTTTGATCAGCCTCATTTATTTTGAAAAATCTCCACACTCTTCACACTCACGCACATTATTCCTCCTCCTCGTACCTGCTGCACTGAACTGGGAATGGCACACGGACACAAGTGGGATCGCTGCATTTGTATCGGATTACTTTTACGAGTACGAGTACACACACTGCGTTTTGGAGCTAATACCCAACTTTCGTATTGGAATCGGTGCATCCCTTCCATACATCCTATCTTTATAATGTAATTTTTTTTTTTTTTATAAATTTATCTTCTCGCTTCCCTTTGCTTCACCAGCTCCTTTGCTTTCAGTAGATGTTGGACTTTGTTACGGCTGGGGGCCGTTAATTGTTTTTTCCTCGTCTCCGCCTCCCATTTTGGCCGACTGGAAACACCTGTAACCAGCTCACCAGCCTATATAACAGGAGCTCCAACAGTGAAGACCAGTGGGTCCATCGCTGCAGTTTGCTTTTTGTTTGATTCAGCTTATGGCTTTTTTTTTTTTTAAGTGATTGTGGCCATGTACAATTTTTCTATTTTCATTCATTCATTTTCTGAACCCGCTTCATCCTCACTAGGGTCACATGGGTCTCTTGGAGCCTATCCCAGCTACATAGGGGTGAAGGCGGGGTTCACCCTGGACAAGTCACCAGTTCATCTCAGGGCTGAACATATAGAGACAAACAATCACTGTCACATTCACACCTATGGGCAATTTAGATTAACCAGTTAACCTGTCAGTGCATGTGTTTGGATGGTGGGAGGAGCCAGAGTACCAGAGAGAACCCACGCAGACACGAGGAGAACATGCAAACTCCACACAGAAAGGTCCCACCCCCGTCGACTGGTGTTGGAATCGAACCCAGGACCTTCTTGCTGTGAGGCACGCGTGCTGACCACTGCACCACCGTGTCGCCATTTTTCTTTTTGTATAATAAATGTTCAGTCTTTTTGTTACAAGCGACCTGCTCTCCACGTTTTTTCCGTGCTGTCTCCCGGAACATCTTTTTCTTTCTTTTAGTTTTTGTTACGTGTCGGCACCCTAGACCTCCTGGCACGTAACATACATGATGAAATGAACAAGCGGTAACTTCCCACAAGTGACGTGTGCAGTGTGAATTCGTAAAAAATCGGAAACGTTCGGGTGAGTTCCATCGCTCTTGGCAGCGCTCTTCAGAAGTGGAGACCGCATTTGTTCTTTTCCTTGGTTTTCACTCGGACTTTTTCGATCAGAGATGTAAGTTGGTTGATTTTACTAAAAAGTACCTTCGCCACTGTGGCTACACGGGTTGAAAACAACTTCGCCAACCAGGAAAATGCATCGCCAGTGGTGATGTGGTGACAGGCTAGTGCAAGCCGGAAGAAAATGAGTTTGACAGCCCGGATTTACAGCTTCAAAATATCTATAAACTCTGACTGAATCATGTGTAGTTTTCTAAAAAACAACTGGCTTCTGGACCTCACTGAGACATGGATTGGCCCCATATTTAATGTTTGAGGAAATTACCAAAAATAGTCACTTGCCCGATAAAGGGTTAATAAACGAAGGCACCATTTCAAGGCATTAGTAAAACCATCTCAGTTCATGGACGAGGAGTTTATCAGATGAGCTACTAGTCTAGATACTGTTGGGAATATGGAACTGGAAACCAACATGGGCTTTGAATCTGTACAAGTGCTCATTAAAATTATATAAAGATAATCAATGCGCAGTCTGACTCCTATAGAAGACTTGTGCTTTGGTGCTTATTGGCAATTGGTAAAGCAGCTGGAGGTGCATAAAGACTGGAGTTTTCCATTCTACTGTGTGTCTATGGAAGTATCTGTCCACTGGACTGGAAAATAGTATAGTCTATTTCCTCAAATCGTGACTTCAGCTTTTAATGACCTCATTTGCACATCTACGTAGAGTACAAGTCCAATATTAGAAGGAGGCTTGTATTAAAGGGAGCCATTTATTTGTAATAAGTAGATATGATTGTATTTTCATCCTATTTGCTATGAAGTACTACACTGCACTTTCCTACTAACAAAACACTTCATCAACTGTTTCAAAACAAAACGCTTCTAGCACACACTGTAAAAAAAAAAAAATCTGTAATTTAACAGAATTTTCACTGTTTATTTTACAGATTTTTCCTGTATTTTTAAGATGCAGGCAAACGTCAGTGAAATGACAAAAATTGACTGATTTTACTTGTCAAATGGAAAATAACATGAAAAAAACTGTAACTGTGAATAACCAAAAAATTTCAATTTCTTAAGAGATTTTTTTTTCTTTTTTCACAGAAAAATACAGTTAAAATACAATTGTATCATAATTTCACAAATATTTTGTTTCTATTTATGAGATTAAACTGTTAATTTAAAGTTTAATACTGTAAAAAAAAAAATAAAACAAGATAAAATGACTGACAATTAACAGTAACAGAAGTATTAGTTCTGTCAGTTGAACCAGACTTGTTTGTTAATTGACAAATATCTTGTGTAATTACAGGAGGTTTCACAACAAAAATGTTGAATAAATGTATTTTTGTGAATGTATAACATGTATAAGCACTGATAAACTGTTCAAATATAGTTTTTATCAGTGGATTGGACAACTGAGTCTCACTGAAAATTATTTATATATATATTTATAGGGAATTGGATTGTTTTAATACATGAAAACATTTTTTAACATTAAAAAGTCAAAAAAATATGCAAAATCTCATGTAAAGTTAAGGCAAAAAACTGTATTTTAATTATTGCAAATTCCCGTATTTTTTATGAGATGGTTATTTTCCGTTATTTTACAGTATTTTTTCGGTGCCCCTGCTGCCGGAATAATACAGTTTTTTTACGAGTTTTTTTTTTACAGTGTACTATTGCATTTTTAGTTTTAGCTCTTACATTCACATAATTCTGACACAAAGTAGATGCCTGTAGGGGGGAATTACAATCATGGAATAGATCAGTGTGTGTCATAATGAGCTCCACTGAACTGAACGAGTCCACAGTGACACATGCAGAGGTGGAGTCCATCAGACTGGGAGGTCGCTTTGATGCCTGATTAGAGTCCACTACAGACACTGTATGAGGGATAATTCACATTTCTGCCTGGTCTGGTGCAGGATTGGAGCTAAAACAAGTGTTACTGATGCATTTCAGCTGAAAAAAACCCAAAACATTTCTCATTATAACAGCTGTTTGCAGAGTAAAAAGTGACCCACATCAGCAACTTGTGCCGACAGCATCCCATAATAAGCAAAGACCATGTGATGAACATAATATTCTGTTTGTTTCTGAACAAAGGCACTTCAGACAGCAGGTTTTAATACATAATTCAGATTTTTTGGTGAAATCTAATTTTTCATGTGCTCGTTCATATTACACATTAAATGCGACTTCTGTCAGTTTTGAGTATGAACTGAATGTGACTCTGAAGTGACCCACATGCACTAAAGAGGTCCTGAAGTGACCCACATGCACTAAACATTAATTAACAGTTTAAACTCATAAATAGAAAAGAAATATTTGTGAAATTACGATACATTTGCAAATGTATTTAAACTGTATTTTTCTGTGAAAAAAGAAAAAAAATTCTTTTAAAAAATGGAAATTTTATGGTTATTCACAGTTACAGTTTTTTCGTGTTATTTTCCATTTGACATGTAAAATCACAGTCTGTTTTTGTCATTTCATTGATATTTTCCTGTATCTTAAAAATAAAGGAAAAATCTGTCAAATAAACAGTGAAAATTCGGTTAAATCACAGATTTTTTTTTTTACAGTGTAGGTGTGAAACAGGAGAAAAGATGGATACTAAATGTGGTCCTTGTTGACCATTTGCAAAGCCCACTTACCTTCCATCTGCTCTGAGGTCATGATGATGAACAGTGGATGAGGGCTGTGAACATTAGGGTCAGTTTATTTCCAAGAAAGGTGCTCAATTATTGTGAGCACCCATCATCCATGCACATTAGTGTCACTACGTGGCTCCACCTGACTGACAGTCCATTTAAATGTGATAAAAATGATTTATTAATACAAGCGGGAGAATCTGAAGCTCCTTCCCTGCTGTATTTCATCGTCACATCTGTCCACATTATATAAACCCAATTAATACGCTCTAAACAATTAGTTTTTGTGATTCACAACGGTTTGCAACCCACTGTGAAGGAAATGGGTTTGCCATGAAACATGTTGGATAATTATATCATGTGGTAATGCTTGGAGTTGGATATTTCACATAATTCAGCCCACAGTGCTTCCAGACCTGCCTGGATGCTGATATGGTAAAGATCATAATAATAATATTAATAATAATAATAATGATAATAATAATAATGATTGAAATTGAGCTTAAGGGTAATTCAGTGCCAGATTTTAGAGAAAGTTCCCGACTCACCACCTTAGATTTGCTTCATATTTTTTTTTATTTTGATGCCTTTGTAACTAATAACAACTGTGCAAAGTTTGAGGCCATTATCTCCACTAGTTTTGGAGATATTAAACCTACAAAAAAGAGGCGTGGCCCCATATTTTAAGTGTTACAATCAAACATCCATAGTTCGAGGGCTAATAACTTTAGAACTATTCAGACTAAATGGTTCAAATTTTCACACCTAATTCCTGGATAGAATAAGTCTAGGTGCACATATGGAGAACTTTGTATGGGACAGATTTGCAGGTTTATGACATGCCAAACATGGCTTCCTGGAATGCGCATTTGTCCATGGTAGCACTTTTGGCTCTCTGTGTCTGCAGAGTTCATGACACCACATGTCTGATTCATTTTAATATATGAGAGAAGTTATTGTACTGCCAGAAAAACATGTTATATCTGTGACTAAAATTATATTTTCTCATATACATGCCCCAAAAAATGGAAAAAAAACCAAAAAAAAAACGTGTTGTGTCTGTATTTTGACTGCTTATAGCAAATGTCTGACAAGGTCTACCAGAAAACAAATGATATCAGTGAAAAGAACTAAGTCTAATTGATATATGGACCAATTATGAAGTTGGTGCTGGGAAGAAAACTATTTTATTCAAGCTGTTGAATATAGAAGCTTTACGACATGCGAGAATGTCATTCTCAAGGCTACATCATATACTATGTCATTACACTGGTCAACAACAAATTTATTGTTTCAGTTTTTTGAGCTGATTCAGGATAATTTTGGTGCTGAATCCAAAAATCCCATTCATTTTGCTCAATCAGGTCAACTTTCAGAACTACGCTACATATTGGCTTTTGAACATTTTTGCTTACATTTATGGGCATTTTCACATCATATGATACAAAATTCTTTCATATTTCTTGCAATAAACAAGTTCTGAAGATTATACTTTTGCCAATTTATGATTAATGTTTTTTTTAATATTACAGGTGAATGAAATGGCTTCGACTAGAAGATCTTGCAAAAATAAGCCTGACGTATTCTGCTACATCTGCGGTGAATACACCATTGTACCTAACAGGAATCCTGTTAGAAAATGATTTTTTTTCTCTTAAAACCCATTTTGGGTGAGAACTATATAAAAAATCAGCTGATAAAGTCACAAAAATGTAATCAATTTTGTGAGAAGATCAAATTTTTCCAAATCAAATTAGCAAAAAAACCTGAGCTGATTGAGAAAAACAGATGTCATTTTTGGATTTAGCGGTGCAAAATGGTCCGAATTCAGTTGAAAAAACCTGGACAACTTGCAAAAAACATTTTTTTGTAACCCAGTGTAATTTATTCAAATTCTTTTGCATATACGTAACATGTTGTATATTTGTAAATCTCACAGAATCTCCAAAACTAGTGGAGATGTTGGCCTTAAATTTTGCACAGTACTTATTAGTTACAAGGGCATCAAAATGAAAAATTATGAAGCAAATCTGAGAGGGTGAGTCTGGAGCCTTCCGGTGATGTGGCACAGAGTTACCCTTAAACGGACCAGAGGTCTTCAGATGTGTCCACCTGCTTCTGTTGCCATGCTGCAGTTGTTTGCATGTTGTGTGTGAGTCGGGCAGCGTCCATCACCAGTACGCAGCTGTACTGGTTTGTCTGTGCACACTGCAGACGCAGCCCCACGCCCAGTATGAAGGTCTGGATGTTGTCTTATTCATGTATCACACTGAGCTTCATGCGGCTGTGCCATCCACTGTAAACTGTACTCATACAAATAATGCAGCTGATAGCACATCGTTAGCCTCAGAGCTTAATTATCTAAGTCACAGGTGTCAAACATGCGGCCCGGGGGCCATATCTGGCCCACCAAAGGATCCAGTTCAGCCCTGGGATGAATTTGTGAAATGCAAAAGTTACACTAAGATATGAACAATCCTTTTAGTTCAGGTTCCACATTCAGACCAGTTCAATCTAAAGTGGGCAGGACCAGTCAAATACTAACATAAGAACATAGAAATAATGACAACTCCAGTTTTTTCTGTTTGTAAATGTAAATATTTTCATGTATTTACACTAAAACAAAGTAGAATTTTGCAAAAAATGTGAATAACCTGAAGAAATACTCATTTATTTAAGATTGCTTTTAATGTTTAATTGTTTTATATTCGTATACCTGCCTTCTGCACCTGCTTTTTATCTGTTTTTAGTGTGTTTGGTTTCTGTTTTTATCTGCTGTATGTAAAGTGTCTTTGAGTTCTATGAAAAGCGCTATACAAATAAAATGTATGATGATGTTGAAGATGATGATTAATAATAATAATAATAATAATAATAATAATAATAATAATAATAATAATAATAATAATAATAATAAATATGAACAACCTGAAATGTCTTAAGAGAAGTCAGTACAATTTTACCAATATTCTGTCTGTTATTAAATGTTTTGTGTGTTTGTAGATCCACTGTGATCTGTCAGTTCTAATGTACATGTGGAAATGAGAAACTGAGGCAGAATATTGTTAAAATTACACTTATTTTTTTTCAGTTTGTTCGTGTTATTCACATCTTTTGAAAGGATAGTTTGTAAATGTAAACCTTTTCATAATGTAAATGTACTTTTTTTGCTCTAAAACATAGAGCAAAGTTTGGAGTTGACATTATTTATTATATATTATTCTGTTCTTATTTTACTGGTCCGGTCCACTGCAGATCTAATTTAGCTGAATGTGGAACTGAACTAAAATGAGTTTGACAGCCCTGACCTAAGTCATCCTCTAAATGGACAAAAGTATGTGGACACGTTGAATTCAGGTGTTTCTTTTCTAACAGGACTCTGGGATACAAAACAATAAAGACAAATGTCAGAATATAGTTTTATGTGGGGATAAATATCAGTGCATTGGTTAGTTTGGTTTAAATTGTTGTGTTTGCTTCCAAAATGCCTCAGAGATGGTTTTGACTTCATTTCTCTCAACATTGATTTTGATTTTTTTTAATCCATAACTATGATTTTAAATGTTCTACCTCTAAATTTATAAAATATTTTTAGTGCTCTGTTCATGCTGATTTGACATATAATCATCAGTATTAATCATCAATATGATATTTATCCCAATATAAAACTGTATTCTAACATTTGTCTTTATTGTTTTGTATCCCAGACCCCTGTTAGAAAAGAAACACCTGAATTCAACGTGTCCACATACTTTTGTCCATATAGTGGATGACTTTGGTAGTTATGCTATGACATGTTGCATTTTTACTGGGGCAGCCGTGGCCTAGATGGCTGGAGAGTCGCCTTATGACTGATGGATCGCCGGCTCGATTCCCTGGACCGGCAGAGAATTGGCTGATGTGCCCTTGAGCAAGGCACTTAACCCCTCATTTGCTCCCTTGACATGGTGAGCCCACTGCTCCCAGTATGCAGTGCATGGATGATGTAGTGATGGGTTAAAGGCAGAGGTCAGATTTCAGTGTGGTGTGTGTTTACATGTGTGAACTGACTGAAGAAATAAAGATTCTTCTTCTTCACTGTAAAAAAACAAAACAAACTATGAAATAACCGTATTATTCTGGCAGCAGGGGCGCCAAAATAATGCTGTTAAATAATGGAAAATAACCATCTCATAAAAATACGGTAATTTTCCATAATTCAAATACAGTTTTTTGCCCTAACTTTACATGAGATTTTGCTTTTTTTTTTTTTTTTTTTTTACTTTTTAGTGTTTAATAAAGAATATTTACATGTATTAAAACAATCCAATTCGCTATGAATATATATATAAATAATTTTCAGTGAGACTCAGTTGTCCAATCCACTGATAAAAACTGTATTTGGACAGTTTATCAGTGCTTATACATGTTATACATTCACAAAAATACATTTATTCAACATTTTTGTTGTGAAACCTCCTGTAATTACACAAGATATTTGTCAATTAACAAACAAGTCTGGTTCAACTGACAGAACTAATACTTCTGTTGCCGTTAACTGTCAGTAAATTTTTTCTCATTTTATTTTATTTTATTTTTTTTTACAGTATTAAACTTTAAATTTAATAGGGTTAGTGTTCTTACATAACATTGTAAAGGAAATGGTAAGAATTAGTTAAGGTTCTGTTTCAGACTGGAGGGAATTCTTTCTTACATGACATTATCTAAATATCAAGGTTGTGCTCATTCCCTCTGGGTGCATAAACAGAATCCAAATGAGTTTTTTCAGTGCAATCTTCTCACCTTTGAATCTCAGGTTCCACTTTGCCTGAATCTAAATGATTAAATTCTTCATTCACTGTCAGATGGAAGTGATGAGTGGGTAAGGGGGGATAGAAGAGGAGGAGGAGGAGGAGGACGAGCTGTAATTGCATGAGCTATTTGGATGACAGAGGAATGCAGTGGCAGAAACAGAGCGTCTTTTCTACGGTGACACAATGACGGACCAGACCCATAAAAGATGTGAGCTGATACTGAAACCACCACCAAGAGCAGCACTCACCTCAAACACCACAACTCCACATGGTCCCCTGGGATTCTTTTTTTGTACTTTATATATTTATGAAGCTTATTCTCTACAATCTATAGAAACAATAGTTCTGAGTACACTGTAAAAAAAACCCTGTAAAACAACGGTGTTATTCTGGCAGCAGGGGTGCCAAAAAAATACTGTAAAATAATGGAAAATAACCATCTCATAAAAATACGGTAATTTTCCATAATTAAAATTCAGTTTTTTGCCCTAACTTTACATGAGATTTTGCATATTTTTTTTTTACTTTTTAATGTTTAATAAAGAATATTTACATGTATTAAAACAGTCAAATTATCTATAAATATATTTATAAATAATTTTCAGTGAGACTCAGTTGTCCAATCCACTGATAAAAACTGTATTTGGACAGTTTATCAGTGCTTATACATGTTATACATTCACAAAAATACATTTATTCAACATTTTTGTTGTGAAACCTCCTGTAATTACACAAGGTATTTGTCAATTAACAAACAAGTCTGGTTCAACTGACAGAACTAATACTTCTGTTACCGTTAATGTCAGTAATTTTATCTGGTTTAATTTTTTTTTTTTTTTTTACAGTATTAAACTTTAAATTAACAGTTTAATCTCATGAATAGAAAAGAAATATTTGTGAATTTATGATACATTTGCAAATGTATTTGAACTGTATTTTTCTGTGAAAAAAGAAAAAAAATTCTTTTGAAAAATGGAAATTTTCTGGTTATTCACAGTTACAGTTTTTTTCATGTTATTTTCCATTTGACATGTAAAATCACAGTCTGTTTTTGTCATTTCATTGATATTTTCCTGTATCTTAAAAATAC
This sequence comes from Sphaeramia orbicularis, assembly GCF_902148855.1. Classification (NCBI taxonomy): domain Eukaryota; kingdom Metazoa; phylum Chordata; class Actinopteri; order Kurtiformes; family Apogonidae; genus Sphaeramia; species Sphaeramia orbicularis. Next base: position 50,915,698 of record NC_043975.1, read on the forward strand.
AGGAAAAATCTGAAAAATAAACAGTAAAAATTCCGTTAAATTACAGATTTTTTTTTTTTTTTTTTTTTTTTTAGCGTATGGAGTTCTAAGAATAAAGGCCTTTTCACACCAGTGGTTTAACAAATAACTGTGTGAATCCTGGCAGTGCTGCAGGTTTACAACAGTTCCAACACTTAAGGAAAGGATTCAAATCTATCCACCAATATTCATGTTCCTCATGATCCATGTCCAGTGTCCAGGCAGAAGGACACAGACTGAGCAGACTTTTAACCCTGTAGGCACTTGAGTTTATTTATTTATTTATTTATTTTTCCAAATATTGAATTTTGATATAAAGATCTCAAAAAGTTGTTTGATTCAGTTGTCTCTTGTCACAGTGTTGCAAATTTTGGCGCTTAAAGGGTTAATATCACAGAACTTGCTCAGTCCCCTGATTGTCTCATTCTTTGTCAGACCAGATATAATTGTACATAATTATATAGTTTTAGCTATTCTTTCCAAGAGACAGGGGTTTTCTTCAGTTTCCCACACTGTAAAAAAATTTTCACTGTTTATTTGACATATTTTTCCTGTATTTTTCAGATACAGGAAAATATCAATGAAATGACAAAAACAGACTGTGATTTTACATGTCAAATGGAAAAGAATATGAAAAACTGTAACTGTGAATAACCAGAAAATTTTAATTTTTGAAAATAATTTTTTCTTTTTCACAGAAAAATACAGTTAAGATACATTTGCAAATGTATCATAATTTCACAAATATTTCTTTCCTATTTATGAAATTAAACTGTTAAATTAAAGTTTAATACTCTAAATAAAATAATAATAATAAAACGAGATAAAATTACTGACAATTACCTGTAACAGAAGTATTAGTTCTGTCAGTTGAACCAGACTTGTTTGTTAATTGACAAATATCTTGCGTAATTACAGGAGGTTTCACAACAAAACTGTTGAATAAATGTATTTTTGTGAATGTATAACATGTATAAGCACTGATAAACTGTCCAAATACAGTTTTTATCAGTGGATTGGACAACTGAGTCCCACTGAAAATTATTTATATATTTATTTATAGGGAATTGGATTGTTTTAATACATGTAAATATTCTTTATTAAACATTAAAAAGTAAAAAAAAAAGCAAAATCTCATGTAAAGTTAGGGCAAAAAACTATATTTGAATTATGGAAAATTACTGTATTTTTATGAGATGGTTATTTTCCGTTATTTTGCAGTATTTTTTCGGCACCCCTGCTGCCGGAATATTACTTTTTTTTTTTACAGTGCAGCTCATTGAAAACATATTAGTTAATTCTCCTGTCGTTGCCTCTAACCCTGGTATGATCTGGAGTTTGTCTCCGAGTGCCTTCAGTGGCAGCTCATTATTCCTATGTGCTAATTGCTAATTTCTGACACAGTGTGTGTTCAGATAAAATGCATGGTATAATGCAGAGGCTGAACTTCCCTAAGGCAGGGCTGTCACACTCATTTCAGCTCAAGGACCACATACAACTCAATATGATCTCAAGTGGACCGGACAAGTAAAATAGTGTAAAAGAGTGAAGAAAGTATAATTACATTATGAAAGTGTTTACATCTGCAAAGTTTCCTTAAAAGTATGAATAAGTTCAACAACCTGAAATATCTTAAGAAAAATAAGCGCAAGTTTAACAATATTCTGCCTCAGGTTTATCATTTACACGTTCATTACAACTTACAGAACACAGGCGATCTACAAATATGCAAAACGTTTAGTAACAGGCAGAATATTGTTAAAATTGTGCTAATTCTTCCTTATACATTTCAAGTTTGTCATGTTTGTTCAGGTTATTCACATTTTTCATTTCAGTCATGTAGGCCAGTAAAACAACATGCTGATGTCAAAAGTGGGCAGAAATTTGATAAACATGAACAGAAAGAACAGAAATAAACAAAAAAACAAAAAATAAATATGAACAAAATAAATGAGCTCAAAAATTACAAAAATTTGAGAAACAACAAAGCAAAGTTAAAACTGCATCAGGTTCTCTTAAGACATTTCAGGTTGTGTAAACAGGTAACAAACATTTTCATGTAATTGTACTTTTTTACATTAAAACAAAGAAACATTTGTATTTGTCATTATTTAAAGGTTACTATGTCAGTTTTTTAAAAGAATTTTTTTCTTTTTTCACAGAAAAATACAGTTACAAAACATTTGCAAATGTAATTTCACAAATATTTATTTTCTATTTATGAGATTAAACTGTTAATTTAAAGTTTAATACTGTAAAATAAATAAATAAGTAAATAAATAAAATGAGATAAAATGACTGATGATTAACCATAAAAGAAGTATTTGTTCTGTCAGTTGAACCAGACTTGTTTGTTCATTGACAAATATCTTGTGTAATTACAGGAGGTTTCACAACAAAAATGTTGAATAAATGTATTTTTGTGAATGTATAACATGTATAAGCACTGATAAACTGTCCAAATACAGTTTTTATCAGTGGATTGGACAACTGAGTCTCACTGAAAATTATTTATATATATATTTATAGGGAATTGGATTGTTTTAATACATGTAAATATTCTTTATCAAACTTTAAAAAGTCAAAAAGTCAAAAAGTCAAAAAGTCAAAAAAAAGCAAAACCTCATGTAAAGTTAGGGCAAAAAAAACTGTATTTGAATTATGGAAAATTACCGTATTTTTATGAGATGGTTATTTTCCGTTATTTAACAAAAAATTTTCGGCGCCCCTGCTGCCGGAATAATACCATTTTTTTTTTACGAGTTTTTTTGTTTGTTTGTTTGTTTGTTTTTTTTTACAGTGAACTTAACCTTAAACTAGCCAGTATACTAACAAAATAATGTTCACACGTTGGGTGTCACACTATTAACACTGGAGTTGATGATGCATAGTTTTACAAACCATTACAGTGAACAGTATTGTCGTCTATTGTGGGAACTTTATGTTACCACTTAGGTTTAAATCTAATAATTGTTTAATTTTCTGTGTACACTTTATAAAGAAGAAGAAGTAGAGGAGACATTTATTGGCATAGAATTTTGTTGTATTTGTGTTGAAATGACCTTGGCAGATATGACATGACTTAAATGTACAAAGTCCATTAGTGAAATACTGGACTGGAGGGTACACGATCCAAATAAACCACCACAACATGAGGGATGTCATTAAAAAGTGCCGTCAACAGAATACTGAACTGTGGTGAAACATGTTATTTCTGCTACTTTGACTCATCTGTTTTTATTCATGTGAATGCACAGAATGATCACAGTTACATAAAATAATTACAGTTACTTGAAATAATTACGGAGTTACTCATCAAGCATGGATTAATTTTCCAACAGTATTTGATTATTGGTTGTTGATTCATCCTCCCATCTGTAAAGTGCCAGATCTTTCCAGGAGTCCAAAGCCTTCGTCAGCTCAGCCTGAAGTTGAATCACTGCTCCTCATTTAAGGCGGTCGGCAAAGGTTTACATAAGGCTCCATATAAAAAGAGCTGTAGTCCCTTAAACACTACAGAAGAGGCCTGTTCGAAAAAAAGAAAACTGATTTCATGTTTTGGGTCAAAATGTCTTCTTTCAAGTAGAATTATTTGTTAACGCAATAAGAAAATTGCACTTTTCAAGTTTTCTTAAAATAAGAAAATATTATCTAAGGATTATTTGTTAAAATTCCTAATTTAAGAAGAATATACTTGTTTCAAGTCTTCAAAGGAAGATTTTTTTTTTTTTTTTTTATCTATGATGTGGTCTTATGAACACTGTAAAAAAAAACCAAACCAAACCAAAACAAAACAAAAAAAAGTAAAAAAAAAACAGTAATATTCCAGCAGCAGGGGTGCCAAAAAAATACTGTTAAATAACAGAAAATAACCATCTCATAAAAATACGGTAATTTTCCATAATTAAAATACAGTTTTTTTGCCCTAACTTTACATGAGATTTTGCGTTTTTTTATTTTTAATGTTTATTAAAGAATATTTACATGTATTAAAACAATCCAATTCCCTATAAATATATATATAAATAATTTTCAGTGAGACTCAGTTGTCCAATCCACTGATAAAAACTGTATTTGGACAGTTTATCAGTGCTTATACATGTTATACATTCACAAAAATACATTTATTCAACATTTTTGTTGTGAAACCTCCTGTAATTACACAAGATATTTGTCAATGAACAAACAAGTCTGGTTCAACTGACAGAACTAATACTTCTGTTACCGTTAATTGTCAGTCATTTTATCTCGTTTTATAATTTTTTTTACAGTATTAAACTTTAAATTAACAGTTTAATCTCATAAATAGAAAAGAAATATTTGTGACATTACGATACATTTGCAAATGTATTTTAACTGTATTTTTCTGTGAAAAAAGAAAACATTTCTTTAAAAATTGGAAATTTTATGGTTATTCACAGTTACATTTTTTTTCATGTTATTTTCCATTTGACATGTAAAATCAGTCTGTTTTGTCATTTCATTGATATTTTCCTGTATCTTAAAAATACAGGAAAAATCTGTCAAATAGTGAAAATTCTGTTAAATTACATATATATATATATTTTTTTTTTACAGTGAAGATGTAATGACTCAATAGATTTATAGAAGCAAAACTGCATAAAACAAGTAAAACAGTTACTGTGTCTGCCAAACTCATCTCCCAACAATGTAGCTTGATTAGTTATAAATATTACTTAAAATTAGTTGTACTATCTAAGTGGGGTAGCTCAAGATGGAAACTCTTGGAACAAGTCAAATAACCTTAACAAGATTAAGTCCCAATGAGTAAATAAATTTTAAAAATGATCTCTCTAGTTCAGGGCTGTCAAACTCATTTTAGTTCAGTTCCATATTCAGCTAAATTTGATCTGCAGTGGGCCGAACCAGAACAATAATAACAGAATAACCTATAAATAATGACAACTCAGAATTTTTGTCTTTCTTTTAGTGCAAAAAAACCCATTAAATTATGAAAATACTTACTTATATAAACTATCCAAAAAAAAAAAAACCCAAAATAAAACTGAAATTTAAATTAAAAAACATAAGAAAATTTAGTGTAATTTTAACAATATTCTGCTTCAATTTATCATTAGTCCATGTGCATTCTGGATCAGATCTACAAAGACACTAAACACTGAGGAACAGGAAGAAAAATTGTTCAAATTGTGCTGAATTTTCTTTAGACATTTCAGGTTGTTCATATTTGTTCAGGTTATTCACATTTTATTGGTACAGGAGAGTTTGGAAATGTAAATATTTTCATAATTTAATGTTATTTTTTTCACTGAAACAAAAAAAAAAATTAAGTTGTTAATTCTGCATTTTTTGTGGCTTAATTAGAGAAGTTTTTACTTAACTGAAGTTTTTTTTTTTTGGCTTAATTCAAGATTTTTTTTTTAACTTAATCGAAGATTTTTTTTTGGGCTTAATTCAAGATTCTTTGCTAAATTTGAGATTTTTTTTGGCTTAATTGAGGATTTTTTTACTTAATTGAAAATATTTTTTTTTTGGCTTAATTCAAGATTTTTTCCTTAATTCAAGCAAATTTTTTTTTTTTTGCTTAATTCACTTCAAGACTATGGAATTTTTGCACTTGGCAAAAACATCCCAGGGGCCGAACTGGACCCTTTGGTGGGCCGCATTTGGCCCCTGGGCCGCATGTTTGACAGCCCTGACCTAGATAAATATTCCAAATCATAGTCAGTTTATTGAAGTCAGATATTCCTTTTTTGCCGGGAACATAAAGTAAAAATGTGATCTCACACACACACACACACACACACACACACATACATACATTAAAAGATTCATGTCATTCATGGTTGAATAAAAAGCATATTTGAGTTTTCTCGCGTGGATGACTAATTCAGTTATGTCCGCTTCATATCCACTATTTACATGAACAAGAAGACAAACGAACAAAAATGACAAAATGAATGTAAACATTGTCCCAGTGGCCGTGCTCTGTTTTCAGTCATTACTGGAGTTTATAGTTGAACAGTCGAGCACTCGAGGCTGAAGGCGTCGTCCAGACTCTTAACGAGCCCCGCGGCCGAGCACGATGCGACGGGAAAATGTGTGTGAATGTCAGCGATCACATTAGTATTCAGAGAAGAAGGCGTCACGTTTAGCTTTAGTTTCTGTCCCCGTCAGAATGACAACATGAGATGGACCGTCAGCCTCTTAGCCCTCGTCCCCAGACAATTACTTATTAATTCCTGTCCATCTTTACTGTCCGTGGAGTAACTGTTAGTGCTGGAAGATGGAACATTTACACTCAAGTGGAAAGGCCACACCACCAATAACCTGGAGATTAGAAGAGCTGATGTTCTCTCCTTCCAAACAAAACTGTAATTGACTGTGAAGTTCTTACAAGTAAATTATCAAGGGATCTTCTTCACTAATACTCCTCTGGACATACGCTTTTAAGAGACACATAATCCCCACTTGCAGCAGAGGATGTGGATGTGCTTGATTGCTTTTTTTCGTGATGTGGGAAGAAAAAAAAAAAACAGTTTCTTCCCTGACTCTGGCTACATCCAGATGACAAGAGTTTTGCGTCCATACACGTATTGTAGCACCCTCATAGATTCACGTAGGCACGAGTAGAGTTAAAAAACAGGGTTTATTCTTCTCCTTGGAACCCGTGAGAACTGCTCACGACAGAAAAACACAACAAAAACACCTTTTAATACATGTTCTTGCTCTTTGTGTTACACAAATAAATAAATAAATCACAGATGTTAATTACGTGAAATAAAAACATTAAAACCTACACAAACCTCGTTCGCTGGCATCAACAAGGGGCTAAATAATCCTTATGGCTTTAGTCTCGTCTTCTTTCTTGCTTGTTTCTTTAGTTATATGGTTATTTCTACATCTCTTCATCTTCATGTGATGAAGCTAACCGGCGGCTACAGACAGCAGGTAGGAAGTGCGTCAACAAAAAGGGGTCGGGTGGAACCTAAAAACTACGCGACTGTTCCCCCTACAGTATACCACCAGATGGCGCAAGAACATTGTATATGTGAAATGTATTATATATTAACTGAGAGATGTTTGAATAAACACATAAAACTTACATATGAACTAAAAATGTTAAATGCAGGAGACTGTTACACGTATTGTTTCAAGTATCAGCATCCAGGTGGAAACAGGAAAACTGGGTTAAAACAGTTTTTTTTTGTTTGTTTTTGGGTTAAAACAGTTGAGTATTTAAAATGTTATTATGTTCAGTTATTTGATGATGAGAATGGGGGTGGGATTAAATAAGTTTTTAGCATACCGGCCAACAGGCTGTAAGCTAATGTCGTCAGGCAGCGTCCAGCGGCGGCGTCTGTCGTCTGTTACAAAAATTTCAATCGTCTTCTTCTCCCAAACTCCAGTTCTGATTGACTTCAGACTTGGTATACAGCTTCTGTATGATGATGTCAACACAAGGGACTGACATTATTTGGATCCAGATCTGATTCTGGATTTGGTGCCACTTTGACAAATGTTCCCATTATAACAGATAGGAAGTGGATTGATCCAATAAATCAGTATCAATGATATCAAGTGTGAATTTGAATTTTTTCCAGATCTGATTGGAATATGAGCAAAACATGGACTATTTCTGTAATAGAATAAATACACAGAACTGGGTGAGAATAAATGGATCTGGATACATTTCCAAAGCTTTTCATTTGGCCGGTAAGATACAGGGCCATTGGTCCGATTTTTCTTCTTCCCACTCCTTTTCGAGTATAAATGAATGATTTATTTTTTTGGGGGGAATTTTGAATTTGCATGTATTCTATAATGCTCGAAACAAACACACAAATGAATGAAAAAGTCTAATACGTGACCCTTTGATGGGTATCTTCGGTAGTTAGTGATGAGCTAAACATGTCTCATCTCCACAAAAATGCGGTTGCCGTTGCATGGTTGCATGCCCACCGTCTGATCTGACTGAACTGGAAGGGGAAGAACCCTCCTGCTTATGTTCGTTGGATTAGAGAGGTGATGTTGGGATTGGACCTGGAAAAAATTAGGTCTCCAGTCCACAGGTTGGAGGATAAATATGACAGAACCTGGTCCCAGTTCAGAACTCATATCAAGAACCTGCCTTTTGCCTGAGTCCTTGTTTTTATTTAATGTATTTTTCTTTCTTCCTCACTCTTTTACTGCCATCTTAAGGCTGGTTTATGCTCGCCACACGAATGTGACGTGCGGAAAATAGACGCGGGGAGTCGCTATGAGAGTACACGTGGTGCTGTTATACTCCGGGCGGCTCCACGCGGCGTCTATTCCCAAACTGCAGGGGGCAGTGTGCCACAAACACACGTCTATCACAGTAAAAAAAAATCGGACCAATGGCCCTGTATCTTAGCGGCCAAATTCAAAGCTTTGGGAAATGTATCCAGATCCATTTATTCTCCCCCAGTTCTGTGTATTTATTCTGTTACAGAAATAGTCCATGTTTTGCTCATATTCAATCAGATCTGTAAAAAATTCAAATTCACACTTGATATCATTGATACTGATTTATTGCATCCATCCACTTCCTATCTGTTATAATGGGAACATTTGTCAAAGTGGCACCAAATCCAGAATCAGATCTGGATCCAAATAATGTCAGTCCCTTGTGTTGACATCATCATACAGAAGCTGTAGACCAAGTTTGAAGTCAATCAGAACTGGAGTTTGGGAGAAGAAGACGATTGGAATTTTTGTAACAGACGACAGACGCCGCCGCTGGACGCTGCCTGACGACATTAGCTTACAGCCTGTCGGCCGGTGAGCTAAAAACTACAGAAGAAGAAAATTCATCTGTTTGTTTTCTGTTTTCACATTTGTTAAGGGTTAGTGATTTTTGAGTCTGATGTGCCGTGTCATTTGTGATTCTGTTGTATTTGTGTAGTTTTTCTCTTCTGTGTGTGGGGGTGTGTTCTCTGTCTGGCTTCCTAATAATAACCACTACAGATGGTCCAGAATGAGGCAGCAGCGTCTGGTCTTCAATCAGCCTAAAAGGGCACATGTCACCCCCTTACTCATTCAGTTCCACTGCCTACCCATAGCTGCCCACATCAAATTCAAATCATTAATCCTAGCCTCCTCAGTTCTCCATGGGTCTGCTCCTACCTACTGAGGTGCACCGATAAAAGCTTCTGTTCCCCATGACCACTCCGCTCATCTGGGGAACATTGTCTGGTGGTCCCCAGACCTTGTACAAGACAATCCAGGCTGTTTTCACGGGTCGTTCCACGTTGGTGGAACGTTCTACCAGCACTACCAGAACAGAGGCGTCCCTGCCTATCTACAGAAGCTCCTGCAGACCCAGGTCTGCACAGACCACCTCCTGTCCTAGCACTGGCACACATTCCATTTGAAATAGATTCATAAGGTTTTCCCAGGATTATCTCTGGACCTGCTGCTGTGGTCCTGCCTCTCTCCTGCCTTCATCATAATCACTCACTTATCCTCAACTGCATCCATGTGTCTCCCCCTACCTCCCCCTCTCCCCCAGTCTTAATCTCTGTCGCTCTCTCTTTTTCTCTTCCTTTACTCTCTCTCTCTTTAACCCTCTCTCTCCTCCTGTCACTCGTCCATCCTCCTCAGTCTGGTTCTGCTCCAGGTTTCTGCTGTTAAAGGTACTTTTTCCTTCCACTGTCTCCACTCACTAGTGTTTACTCCTGGAGGATTCTGTTGGTTTCTGTAAATTGGCTTCAGTCTGGTTTGGACCAACTCTGCAGGGTGGGGAAGCCAAATGTACACTGAACATTTAGTTGTTTTTTCTCAGCAGACACTACGTCAGTTGTTTTGAACCCAAACATATACTGATGTCATAATCATACCTAACACTATTATCCATACCTTTTCACAAACTTTTGCCCATATGAGTAATCAGGAAAGCAAACGTCAAAGAGTGTGTGATTTGCTGAATGCACTCGTCACACCAAAGGAGATTTCCAAAATAGTTGGAGTGTCCATAAAGACTGTTTATAATGGAAAGAAGAGAATGACTATGAGCAAAACTATTACCAGAAAGTCTGGAAGATACTATTAAAGAAGAATGGGAGAAGATGTCACCCCAATATTTGAGGAACACTTGCACAAGTTTCAGGAAGCGTGTGAAGGCAGTTATTGAGAAAGAAGGAGGACACATAGAATAAAAACATTTTCTATTATGGACATGTTCTTGTGGCAAATAAATTCTCTTGACTTTCAATAAACTAATTGGTCATACACTGTCTTTCAATCCCTGCCTCAAAATATTGCACATTTTGCTTCCCCACCCTGTACATGTAAAGTGTCATGAGAGAACTTTTGTTGTGATCTGGTGCTATATAAATAAAATTTGATTGATTGATTTGATTGGTTTTCTCCTGTAAGTCACTTTGGAAAAAAGTGTCTGCCAAATGCATAAATGTAAATGTAAATATAAATGTAAATAGATGGTGGTTAATGGAGGATGAGCTGCAGGTGTGGTGTTGGTCTGCTGGCTGCTTCTGATTGGTTCCTCAGAGATGAACTGGGAAATTTAAAGCCGGATCACCCTTCCTCCCAGGAGACTCCTCTCTTCCATCACCCTCATTTCAGACCAGCCTTCTGTAATTTTTGTTGGAACTTTGTAAAGTCAGCTGCAAAAGGAGGGAATCTTTTTCTCTAAGTTTTCTCCTGGTTTTCTGTTAGGGTAAATGTAAGATAGATTTATTTTGGTTTCCTTGGTTTGTGGTTGTAGATCAGCCTAGTGAGCAGCTGGAAGTATGATTCTGTTTGTTATGTTTGTTACTTTGATTCCCTACCTGATTTAATTTACTTTTTTTTTGTAAATAAATATTTCAAATTGCAGTTGCGTGACTGCTGGTCATTTGTTTTTAGCTTACCGGCTGACAGGCCGTAAGCTACTATCGTCATGTGGCGTCCGTCGTCTGTTGTTCGTCTGGCAGTTAAGTAAAAAAATGTTCTATTAAGTAAAAAAAAAAAAAAAATCTCAAATTTAGCAAAAAATCTTTAATTAAGCAAAAAAAAAAAAAAAAAAAAAAAATCTAAAATTAACAACTTATTTTTTTTCTTTGTTTTAGTGCAAAAAATAACATTAAATTATGAAAATATTTACATTTCCAAACTATCCTGTAACACTAAAATGTGACTAACCTGAACAAATATGAACAACCTGAAATGTCTAAAGAAAATTCAGCACAATTTGAACTCTTTTCTTCCTGTTCCTCAGTGTTTAGTGTCTTTGTAGATCTGATCCATAATGCACATGGACTAATGAGAAATTGAAGAATAATGTTGTTAAAATTGCACTAAATTTTCTTACATTTTTTAATTTAAATTTCAGTTTTTTCACTTTTTTTTTTTTTTTTTTTTTTTAGATAGTTTATGAAAGTAAGTACTTTCATAATTTAATGGGTTTTTTGCACTAAAACAAAGACAAAAATATGGAGTTGTCATTATTTCGAGGTTATTCTGTTATTATTGTCCTGGTCCGGTCCACTGCAGATCAAATTTAGTTGAATATGGAACTGAACTAAAATGAGTTTGACAGCCCTGCTCTAAAACATCTCCTTTTTCTTCCAAATGTTTTCCTAAATCATCGTTTGAATGCCAAAACCTAATGCAGGGTTCTAATTGAGGTTATCTGAAACTGTATTTTTTACCAGGATTGTTGGACCACCCTAATATTTATTTGACATTAATTTGGCTCATTTGCTGCTAAAATGTCTCGGGTGTTGCACCTAAGCCTGATAATGGTAGGAAAACACTGAATGTGTTTAATACATGTTCACCAATTATCTGATTATGAAGGCAAGTTTGTCAATTTACTAGATTGATTTGGCATTTTACTTCCCTCAGACAATCAAGTAAATCGTATTGTTGAGCTTAGACTGACTTTGTGTGTTTATCTGTAGTTTTCATTTATTCTGCTTTATCTTCTCTTTCTTATAAATGTGTGTTTAAATGGAATCTTTTTTTTTTGTTTTTTTAGGTCCCTTTTCCCTCAAAAGGTCACAGCTGTAAATAAGAATAGAGTAGTCTTTATTGTCATTGTGTTACTCCAGTCAGTGCAACAATATTAACAAAACACCAGTTCTACAGAAATAAGAATAGAGCAAATAGAACATTACAAAAACTAAAAATAAGATAGGAAAATAGAATAAAGATTTAGCAATATTACAAAGTAACATAATAAGAGGTAGAATAAAAAATAAAAATGGACCAAATATGAATAGGTGCAAATTTACAGTATTGCCAGTATGTGACAGTATATATGTATATATATATATGTATATATATATAAATATATATATGTATATATATATATATATATATATATATATATATATATATATATATATACACACACACACATCTATGAACAATATTAACAGTATTAACATTATTAATGCAAACAGTATGTATATCTATGAACCAAGTCTCTATAAAAAATAAAAATTGTGCAATTATATTTTGATAAATATTGAATAAATATTTCATTGTTATTGCAGAACAGAAGGTTTTTGCTCGAGTTATTGCACATAATTTCACATTTGTAGGATTATTGCACATTATAGGAGGTGGTTTGTGGATACACTGGGGAAGAATGTTTTCTTAATCTGTCTTGCCTGGTTAAATAAAGGTTAAATAGAAAAATAAAAGAGTTGAGGGGAAACTAAACTTTTGGATTACTTTAAATAAAAAAGTAGTTCATGATCCCATTGACCATAATCAGTGAGCCAGGTTATCTTTAGCTGTGTATACCAGTACTTTGTCAAAGCCTTGTATGTTGTACATCTAGGGATGGGAACTGTTAAGAATTTAACGATTACAATTCCATAATTGAATTTGCTTATTGATCCGATTCCTTATTGATTCTCTTATCAATTCTCATTGGGTGAGGGAATAAAAGAGTACAAACAGGTGTGTTTGCATTAACTGTCTTTTATATTTCCATCTGCACAGAAAATAGAACATATACAGTATGAACAAATAATAAGAACAGATGACACCGAGCCCAGTTTGGGGGGGGGGGGCATTCAGTGAAAGTGAAACTCAATACACTTTATTAAATCCTCTATTGCCGCTTTTCCACTATGTTGAACCAGTTTGACTCGGCCTTGCTCGTCTCCCCCTGTTGTGCACCTCATTTCCTTTCCCTTCTTACCTTCGGAAACTTGTAATTGGTTACGACGTTTGTTGCCCACACCAGAACTGGAACTGGGCCCGGCGTTCACTCTGCTGCTACATTCACAAGCACCGCTAAGTAGAGAATCAAATATGTGACATTCCTGTAAATGATTCACATGTGGACAAATGTTTGAGGATATTGGAGGGATTCCACCTTTAGAAGAAATGGAAGCTCTGACAGTGTTCAACTGGACCTGGTGTGGTCTGTTTAGACCTGGTGTGGTCTGTTCGGACCTGGTGTGGTCTGTTCGGACCTGGTGTGGTCTGTTCGGACCTGGTGTGGTCTGTTCGGACCTGGTGTGGTCTGTTCGGACCTGGTGTGGTCTGTTTAGACCTGGTGTGGTCTGTTCGGACCTGGTGTGGTCTGTTTGGACCTGGTGTGGTCTGTTTAGACCTGGTGTAGTCTGTTTAGACCTGGTCTGGTCTGTTTAGACCTGGTGTAGTCTGTTTAGACCTGGTGTGGTCTGTTTAGACCTGGTCTGGTCTGTTTAGACCTGGTGTAGTCTGTTTAGACCTGGTGTGGTCTGTTGGGACCTGGTGTGGTCTGTTGGGACCTGGTGTGGTCTGTTTAGACCTGGTGTGGTCTGTTTGGACCTGGTGTGGTCTGTTTAGACCTGGTGTGGTCTGTTGGGACCTGGTGTGGTCTGTTGGGACCTGGTGTGGTCTGTTTAGACCTGGTGTGGTCTGTTGGGACCTGGTGTGGTCTGTTGGGACCTGGTGTGGTCTGTTCGGACCTGGTGTGGTCTGTTTAGACCTGGTGTGGTCTGTTGGGACCTGGTGTGGTCTGTTGGGACCTGGTGTGGTCTGTTTGGACCTGGTGTGGTCTGTTTAGACCTGGTGTGGTCTGTTGGGACCTGGTGTGGTCTGTTGGGACCTGGTGTGGTCTGTTGGGACCTGGTGTGGTCTGTTTAGACCTGGTGTGGTCTGTTGGGACCTGGTGTGGTCTGTTGGGACCTGGTGTGGTCTGTTTGGACCTGGTGTGGTCTGTTTGGACCTGGTGTGGTCTGTTCGGACCTGGTGTGGTCTGTTCGGACCTGGTGTGGTCTGTTTAGACCTGGTGTGGTCTGTTTGGACCTGGTGTGGTCTGTTCGGACCTGGTGTGGTCTGTTTAGACCTGGTGTGGTCTGTTGGGACCTGGTGTGGTCTGTTGGGACCTGGTGTGGTCTGTTTGGACCTGGTGTGGTCTGTTGGGACCTGGTGTGGTCTGTTGGGACCTGGTGTGGTCTGTTTGGACCGTTTCTGCCCCAGCACCATGTTGTCTACGTTCTGACCAAAACAATGCAGAGTACACATGATGTCATCGCGCATGCACATCGAAGGCGGAATCGATAAACGGAATCGTTACGCAGGCAGGCAAACGAATCCAAGGAATCGAGCTACTGGGATCCAGTTCTCAAAAAGAACTGGTTCTCGATTCCCAGCCTTCAAACAATTAAATATCTCACTTCATTCACTCAGAAAGTATGTTCCAAATCACAGAACATGGTGTGGTTTTATTACTGAAAAAAAAGTATATTGAAGATGCAATTTAGAGTCTGTTTTTCATAATCAAATGCAGCTTTTACCAGAAGTAGCAGCTGTTGATTGCATCATGACATACAATCAGAACTTTTTTTTCAGTTCTGTGACATATTACACGTTTCCTTATGAATCTGCTGTGAGTCTGTTTCATATTACTGTAGTATTATTATGTCATCAATGAAAACTCATGAATGAGAACTAGGTCTTTTCATGTACATGTAGAGTTGCACCTACACCACTGGTGGTCCCCTCCTCTTCTGTCATGTTCTCAGTTCTCAGGCAGTTCAAAGTTCCACATGTCTTTTGTTAGTTATATCCCTGAAATCCAGTTTCAGAGATATAATGGTTTTACCCCGACTGCCACCTGCATGTATCCTTGGTGTGAACACGATAACGAGGACAGATTTGGTTGGATTTTTTATCCCTTCATAACCAGCATAGTGGACTCCTAGTGGAAGAACTATCGATTTCAGCTTCTCTATGAATATTATAAGTCATCCACATGGGCGCTTTAGTTGAAAATCAGTTTTTTGGACAGAAATCAAGCAACAATTGGTCGATTGAGATAAAATGTGGTTGATATTGATTGTCTTACAAATGTCCATTTTCTTGGTACCATCCAGAGTTCATATGGTGTCATTTTCATTCACTAGGGGGAGTTTTGTGGGGGAAAATTGGTTCTCTGACTAGGGATTCACCGATCCAACTTTTTCAGTTCCGATGATACCAATGCTGGTGCCTTGTGTATCGGTCAATACCCGATAAAAATCCGATATCATGGAAATTGTGCCCATCTCTGTACAGTATCTACCGACGTTCGCTGTGCACTACCTCCGGCAGCAGCGGGTCCTTTTGATCTGTTGAGCTGCTGGTATTTCTCATGCTTCTTTGCGTGGTGCTTCTACAGGTGCTTAATTAAATTTGTTGTGTTGTATTTGCCAGTGCTCCCACCACTCCTGGCAACATTCACTTTACAAGTATTACAAACTGCTGTCGAGCCAATTGTGTGGTAAGGCTGAGATGCCTCCAAATCACAAACCCCGTAGTTTGCTCCATGTTAATCCGTGTATCATTCGTTCATTCATTTTTCAATTTAAAAACAAAAAACAAAAAAATGACTAGTTTTTTTGTTTTTCATTTTCAAAACCACAATGAAAAACTGATAACGGTTTGTTTTTCCATTTCCCGATTTTGTGCTCAAATGAAAAATGGAAAAAACAGATAACGACTGTTTCATCTGATTTTGCTATTTTCAGTATAGTTAGGTTGTCTGACCCGGAAGTAGTCGTTACAAGGGAAAAAATAAACAAACGGAATCATGGCCAAACTGGAGGAATATTTTTTCTATAATTAAGCAGCTGTTTGATTCGTACGGAAGTGTATTCCATTCACACAAAACATTAATTCAGCTCTTTTTTTCTGAATTAATTAATTCAGAAAAACAGAGCTGAACTTCAGTTTTTTCAGAAAACAGTGTCTCGCTAATTCGGAAAATTCCGTTTGTTTTTTTTTTTTTCAGACAACTTAACTATTTTGACATTTTTTCAGATTGTTGACCTGGTTCTGTCTCTCATCTCCCTGGTGTTTTCTAAACTCCTCAGCATGTGTAGTCGAGTAATGACGTCAGATGTTGTAATTCTTAAACACCACAACTTTCTCTGTGTGTATGAGACACGTAGGGGTGCACCTGTGCTCCACAAAAAAATATTCCGTTTCCCACTTTTCCTTAAATTGCCTGTGCTCGTTGCCAGCCTTTCTTTTCATGGCATATTTTGACAGAGACATGACTGAACTGGGTGATGGCAGATATTTTCCATCCACTTGGTGTCACTCCGGAATATGTTTCAACATAGTGACTAACGTTCATACTTCCCCAGGTTGGCTCGTTTCACAACCTTTGACAACAAATGCTGCTGGAAGCTGTCACTAAACTATCTATGGTAGCCCATAAGTGATACAAATAAATAAAATAAAAGTGTGGCAAGACTCAGCAAAAAGGTGCGTTTAAGAACTACATGTGGACTGCAGTAACATTGATGTCAAGTAGGGGGCCACAAAATATCATTCTGCGGGCCGCAATTGGCCCCCGGGCCGCGAGTTTGAGACCCCTGCTTTAAATCATCTAGAAAGCCGTGCAGCATCTGCCAGGCTGCTTTTTTATCGATTTTACTTCTGCTTTTAATTCTATCCAACCACACATTCTTCTTCAAAAAATGGTCGAGCTAAAGGTCAGCCCATTCCTAATCAGATGGTATCAGTCTTTCCTTTCAAACCGTTCACAGCAGGTGAAATTAAACGCTCCTCTCCAGCACAGCTGTAAGCAGCACAGGGGTCCCCCAGGGGTGCGTCAGTTCACCCTTCCTCTTCACTCTGTAAACCAACAACTGTGTCAGCACTCAGCCAAATCAGTTTGTCATGAAGTTTTCTGATGATACTGTTCTTCTCATCTTGCTCACTCATAATCCAGGCACTCATAAAACTGCTGTGGATAAATTTGTTGACTGGTGTGACACCAACAAACTGCAGATTAACACAGAAAATACTGTTGAGATGCTGTTAGACCCCAAATCAGTGGGTGACTATAGTCCAGTGTCCATATATGGTAACTACATTAAACAGGCGCCCTCTTTTCGAAACCTGGGTGTGCACATTGATAGCGGCCTCAGCTGGCACACACAGGTGGAAAGTGTTTGGGCCAGAATACATCAGTGCCTCCATTTTCTCAGATGACTCAGGCTTTTTGGTGTCTGTGAAGAAATGATGGTGACATTTTTTAAATTGTGCAACCACTGATAAACTGTCCAAGTACAGTTTTTATCAGTGGATTGGATAACTGAGTCTCACTGAAAATTATATATATATATATATACATATATATATACATATATATATATATATGTATGTATATATATATATATATATATATATATATATATATATATATATATATATATATATATATTTATTTATTTATAGGGAATTTGATTGTTTTAATACATGTAAATATTCTTTATTAAACATTAAAAAGTCAAAAAAAAAAGCAAAATCTCTATTAAAGTTGGGGCAAAAAACTGTATTTTAATTATGGAAAATTACCGTATTTTTATGAAATGGTTATTGTCCGTTATTTTACAGTATTTTTTCAGCACCCCTGCTGCTGGAATAATACCGTTTTTTAATGTTAAAACGCTGCAACATTAGTATCACAGTAGTTATTACTGACTTTCTTCTTCTTCTTCTCATTAAACTTTCCTCTTCTTCGTGGTATTTGTCCAGTATGGTTAATTCAGAGCGGCGCCCCCTGGTGGATTAACTGACAAACTCATTCCAACACATTAAATGTCAGTAGCAGCACTTTGTTCCAGTCAGACTAATGACAACGACAATAAAGCACATTTACAAAAGGAACCAACAACTGGAATGGGATTATTAAGTACTCATATCGGTACTCGGTATCGGTAAGTACTCAAATGTAAGTACTCATACTCATACTCAGTCTGGAAAAAGTGGTATCGGTGCATCCCTAATTTATTATTATGGGCTGTATTTATCGAGGAAAACTTTAATGAACTGAATGATATAATTTTTTTCAATATCGGACTGATAATTATTGTTGTGCATATTACTACTTTTATTTAAGCTTATTTCCCCACAGCGACACAATTACTCAGTTTTGACTTTTAAAAGAAAAAGTTATTCAAAATTTTTAAGGAAAGAAAAACTGTATCATGTACAAGTTATTGGAGTATTTTAATTATGCCCTCTAACCTGACCAGAGGGGGACTGTTTAAAAGACCTGTATAATCTGCTGGAAAATTGGGGGAAAAAAATTATATTAAAAAAATGATATATACTCCATTTTGAGCTCATTCCAGGATTCATGCTATTCCACAATGGTTAATTTATCCACCAATCAAAATTCTATGAATTGCTTCACCACTGTGGCCTCACTTCGCCGCACCAATTTAATGAGCAGTGTTGTGTTAATAAAAGATTTGCTGAATACGCTGCTCAGATGTGTTGGAAGCCTCAGTTTCAGTCCACACAGGGATGGGGTTTAATAGAAACGCACATCCACAGGATTTTTCAGGGAATTTTCTCTCAACAGTTTATGCTTGTCAGTGCTCTTCTGTGTCTCCAGCGTTAATCAAAGACCTTCCGACTGATCTCTGAGTATCCCTTTACGGTTTGAGATGGTTGAGATGGCAGAGATGGTTTCGACTTAATTTCTCTCAACATTGATTTTTTTTTTTCTTTTTTTTTTTTATCCATTACTATCATTTTAAATGGTCTACTTCTAAATTTCTAAAATATTTTTCGTGCTCTGACTGTAAATCATAATTTTCCACCACAACTAACCATCTACTTTCTTCACATCTCACTGAGGAAGACAAATCTAACATTAAACTTTAAGGAAATATTGATGTTTCTAAACTATATGGACATAAATATTGGGACACATCATGTTTACAGCTGTAAGATGTCCTGTTCATGAGGATTGGACATAGAAACATGAATATTTCCTTAAAGTTTAACGGGAGACTTTTCTTGTGTTTTTTAGAGGTAGAATATTTAAAATCATAGTCATCGATTTAAAAAAGAAGCGAAATCAATGTTGAGAGAAAAAAAGATAACAATTTAAACCAAACTAACAAATGCAATTATATTTATCCCAATATCAAACTCTATTATGACATTAGTCTTTATTGTTTTGTATCCCAGACCCCTGTTAGAAAAGAAACACCTGTATTCAAAGTGTCCACATACTTTTGTCCATATACTGAATGACTTTGGTAATTATGATATGAGGATAATGATATTCTGCTGTAATCCATCTGTGATATTGCAATTGACTTCCACATAAATATACAGAGATTTTTCACATAGAAGAGGAAGACGATGAAAAAGTAAGAGAAGCTGAGTGATGCAGGAGCAATGGGGGGTCGAGATGGATTTTTAAGAGAGAGAGATTTTGCTGTTATAAGTAGCCTTTGGACAAGGGATGGAGGAAGGACAAAATGAATTGATCCAAGAACAAAATGGGTGAGGAGGTCCTCTCCTCTTCTCCTACTGTCAAGTGAAAATAGGCCGTTAGAAGTGACAGAAAAAGGCGCTAATGTGCACATGTTGGAAGGAAGATCTATGCAGGTCCCCTTGAGGTGCAATTTACTCTAATTCTTATCTGGAAAGCACTGGGGGTATGGATTGGAAAGGGTAAAGATAGAAAGATGAATCTAGGCCTGAACTGGTCTGCGTATTTCCATCATGTGCCAACTCCTTGACTAAACCAGCTGATGATTGTACGGTCGATAATCCAGTACTTATGCCTGTCTTTATCGTGCAGATTGATCTACTGTCACTATCTGCAGTTGCCACAGGCTGTAATTAGACAGTCCACACACAACCCGTCAGTGGTGAATAAAATGGGTTAATTTATAAACTGGGAGAAAGCATGCTTATGAAAGATAAGAGAATATCGTTAGGTTCAACTGTAACTCACAGACCCTTAAAGGTGGGGTCTAAGATGTTTTTCTGGAGCATTTTTTATTATATTCCTTAAAATCCCCTTCACACCCCGATTACAACTAATTAATTAAATGCTCCAACACAAAAATTTAAAAAATCAGTCACCTGTGGAACGGACAGGACTGAAAAAACACCATCCAATCATTTTGAGCGCCCACTGGAAATGATTGAACAGTGATATGTCTGTCAAACTCAACTGACATTCACCCCTCCCCCTTCCCCCCTCTTCGCATTCCCAGAGGAAGCGCTTGTACAAGAAGTGAAGCCAGAACCTGGATATATTAGTTCTATTAGGATGGAAAGTTCACCTGCAAACTGTTTAGTCACAAACATAAACCAGTAGGAACCAGTGGTCTGTTTAGACCTGGTGTGGTCTGTTTAGACCTGGTGTGGTCTGTTTAGACCTGGTGTGGTCTGTTTGGACCTGGTGTGGTCTGTTTGGACCTGGTGTGGTCTGTTTAGACCTGGTGTGGTCTGTTTGGACCTGGTGTGGTCTGTTTAGACCTGGTGTGGTCTGTTTAGACCTGGTGTGGTCTGTTTAGACCTGGTGTGGTCGGTTTGGACCTGGTGTGGTCTGTTTGGACCTGGTGTGGTCGGTTTGGACCTGGTGTGGTCTGTTTAGACCTGGTGTGGTCGGTTTGGACCTGGTGTGGTCTGTTTAGACCTGGTGTGGTCGGTTTGGACCTGGTGTGGTCTGTTTAGTCCGTTTCTGCCTCAACACCATGTTGTCTTCGTTCTGACCAAAACAATGCAGCGTACGTGTGACGTCATCGCACATGCACAACGAAGGTGGAATCGTTAAGCAGAATTGTTAAGCAGGCAAACGATTCCAAGGAATTAAGCTACTGGGAACCGGTTCTCAACAAGAACCGGTTCTCGATTCCCATCCCTACCAACCCGGGTACGGAGCAGAGCCTCAGCTGGCTAATTGTTGCTGTGCAGCACTCGTGAACCCTCGGGAACAAGCATTACATGTGCCACTACTCTGGAGGCGTGGCTTCAGAGGGACGTCTGAAGAGAAGGGTTTGGACTTTTGAGTGTTTTCAAAATGTAGCTGCTGGAACTGTTTTTCTAAGATCTCGTACCCCACCTTTAACATAAGTGTCTACGTCTTATCATTTTATCATTTCATTCACATGTTGAAGGCCTCACGTAACATTTTGAACCTCATTATTGGAATATAATACAATTTCACTTGGGTTTTAAAAATTGAAACAGGAAATAAAATTGCCCTTTTCACATAGAAAAAGACATGCATTGTTCTTAAATGATTACCTGTACAGACCTGACAGAACCGACAGACGTGACCAGACCTTTAACAGCTCCATCATGGCAGATGCACAATATGAATAAAAGTCTGTGGACCTGGTGAATTCAGGGGTTTCTTTTCTAACAGGGATCTGGGATACAAAACAATAATGGCAAATGTCATAATATAGTTTTATACTGGGATAAATATCATTGCATTGGTTAGTTTGGTTTAAATTGTTATCTTTTTTTCTCTCAACATTGATTTCACTCCTTTTTTTAAATCCATGACTATGATTTAAAAAATTCTACCTCTAAAAAGCACAAGAAAAATCTCCCATTAAACTTTAAGGAAATGTTGATGTTTCTGTGTCCAATCCTCCTGAACAGGACATGTTACAGCTGTAGACATGATGTGTCCCAATATTTATGTCCATATAGTTTAGAAACATCAACGTTTCCTTAAAGTTTAATGGGAGATTTTTCTTGGAAGCTAAGATAATTAAAACTGCAAGTGCTGTTAAGGCCTTCGCCCTCCTGCCCGACCGCCTCCCGACACGACTGCTGAGGCCATCAACAGTGAGACGACACCGTATCGTGGACTTGATCCGACATTCTGCGAGATACACACACTTTTATACTTTCCTAAAACAACGGTGTCATTTTCATTCACTAGGTGGAGTTTTGTGTGGATAAAAATGGTTCTCTGACCATACTGTAAAAAAAAACACTCGTAAAAAAACCAGTATTATTCTGGCAGCAGGAGTGCCGAAAAAATACTGACAAATAACAGAAAATAACCATCTCATAAAAATACTGTAATTTTCCTTAATTAAAATACAGTTTTTTGCCCTAACTTTACATGAGATTTTTCATGTTTTTTTTTTACTTTTAATGTTTATTAAAGAATATTTTCATGTATTAAAACAATCCAATTCCCTATAAAAAAAAAAAAATATATATATATATATATATATATATATATATATATGTATAAATAATTTTCAGTGAGACTCAGTTGTCCAATCCACTGATAAAAACTGTATTTGGACAGTTTATCAGTGCTTATACATGTTATACATTCACAAAAATACATTTATTCAACATTTTTGTTGTGAAACCTCCTGTAATTACACAAGATATTTGTCAATTAACAAACAAGTCTGGTTCAACTGACAGAACAAATACTTCTGTTACCGTTAACTGTCAGTAATTTTATCTGGTTTTATTATTATTATTATTGTTATTTTTTTACAATATTAAACTTTAAATTAACAGTTTAATCTCATAAATAGAAAATAAATATTTGTGAAATTACGATACATTTGCAAATGTATTTTAACTGTATTTTTCTGTGAAAAAAGAAAGTTTCTTTTAAAAAAATGGAAATTTTCTGGTTATTCACAGTTACAGTTTTTTCATGTTATTTTCCATTTGATATGTAAAATCACAGTCTGTTTTCATCATTTCATTGATATTTTCCTGTATCTTAAAAATACAGGAAAAATCTGTCAAACAGTGAAAATTCTGTTAAATTACAGATTTTTTTACAGTGTACAGTACATTTTCAGCAGACCTGAGTGCAACAACAGTGGGAAGTAAAGGATCGAAAGATAACTCATAAGAAAACAGATCCAGTGTCCCTGTATGTTAGCGTCATGTTCTGTCTGAATCAATCCCCAGTTGAATTTGTGAGGTTCTCAGGTTCTGTCTCTGTGTTCCAGTCCTGTGGTCTGGATGCAGGAGATCAATCTGCCAATAGAAGTGGGCGCTACCTTCACTGGAGGAGAACTCAACTAACTAACTCAAAGTCTATATCAGTGATCAACAGGAACTATAGTGATATCTGTAACCATTTACATGTTATAAGCCATCAACATATGGACCATTAGAAGGAAAGGCACATTTTGAATTTTTCAAAATTTCATCAAAATTTTGAAGTTAAAATAAATCAAAACTGTGAAAAAAACTTTTTTTTTTTTTACAGTGTGCACATGACTCCTGGCTCTGTGCACATGTCAGTGACAGTAAAGTGTTTCTGAAGAGTTCTGCTCATCCAGATCTAACCTGAGTTTTTTCCGTCCGGCCCTGACTGGAATCCCACCACAGTAATTGGATGTTGGTGTCAGGAGCTTCAGTAGCCTGGAGGTTCCTGACTTCAGCATTAATGAGTGAGAGCAGAGGAAGTGGACTGGATTAGGTATGTCTACACAAAATGCAAATCAGAAAGAGGGAAAAACAAAAGGGCTTAGTAGATAGAGGAAGTTAAAGTACCTCAGAGTCCCACAGGTGTTGCTTTTACCTCTGGCATGAAAGAAATCAGTTACACGTCTTCTTTTCCTTGTCTATATTAATTGTTCAGAAATGTATTCAGTGCTGTTTTGACATTTCACACTGGGCAATGTTTATAGAAACACCAACATCCAGTAAGGAAATAAAATAAATAAGCCACAGGTGTCAAACATGTGGCCCGGGGGCCAAATTGGGCCCGCCAAAGGGTCCAATCCGGCCCTGTTGAGCCGCATTATGTAATAAATTCCCATTCTGTAATAAAAGTTCAAAATGTAATAAGAATGTCTCGTCATCTTGTAATAAAGCTGCATTATGTAATAAACTGACACATTTTGTAATAAACTACCTTAATGCATTATGTAGTAAATTTTTTACATTGTTAAAGACACTTTCCCCAGTATTTTTTTTTTTCAGCGGCCATGGACACTTTATATTGATCAAAATATATTCAGCAAAATACATTTTAGTTGCAGGTTAGCCACCAAAGGTGTGACGCTTTAGCTCTTTTTTATATCCAGAAATGTTGTTTACATTGTTAAAGACATTTTCCTGATATTTTTTTTTTTTTTCCGACTGGCATAGACACCTAATGTTGATCAAAATATCTTAATTTGCCTTAAAAAGGTTCTGTTTAGAAATAAATCCATTTATTGTTCAACATCAGCATTTTGTACTTTGTGTGTGCATGATGGAGTGTGTGGACTAATTGTGAATGTAATTGTAACAGGTAGGCTATCATTAGCACTACTACAACTACTAATCTGCAGGGCTACGTCATTTAAAGAGGGCAAAAAAATCTACTTGAGTGTCGTTATTACATAATGAACCATGTTATTACATTTTCCTGAAAATAAAAATGTGTCAAGTGCATTTTGTAATAAATTTCTCCAATTGTAGTAACTTACTACATAATGCGAAAAAATTTACTACATAATACATTGAGGTAGTTTATTACAAAATGCGTCAGTTTATTACATAATGCAGCTTTATTACAAGATGACGTGACATTCTTATTACATTTTGAACTTTTATTACATAATGGGAATTTATTCCATAATGCGGCTCAACAGGCCCGTGGGATGAATTTGTGAAATGCAAAAATTACACTGAAGATTTTAACAATCAATCGTGTCAAAACCATTTTAATTCAGGTTCCACATACACACACATACAGTCCAATTAGATTTCCAGTGGGTCAGAACCAGTGAAATATCATAATAACCTATAAATAATGACAACCCCAAATTTCCTCTGTTTTTTTTGGTGTAAAAAGTAAAATTACATGAAAATGTTTACATTACCAAACTATACTTTTACAAAAAACGTGAATATCCTGAACAAACATGAACAAACGGAAATGTCTTAAGAAAACTAAATGCAATTTTACTAATATTCTGCCTGTTACTAAATGTTTTGTGCGATTGTAACTACGGATGTAAACAATTAATTGACTAACGATTAATTGTAGAGAAAAATTTGCTTGATTAAAGTATTAATTGTCGGTTAATTGCCCTTTTCTGCCGGTCCACACCTGCCCGAAGGCTGCCGGTTTGTCTGCGGCTGGGATAGCCGATCACTAAACCAGATCATAGCGTAGATGAGTTAGAATGTCTGTATGGACATGGAGGAGCAAACACAGACCGACCGTCTGTTTGTGGCAGCGGTGCACCCCCGAATAAATACAGGCACAAATGTGGGGTCGGTATCGGAGTGTTTTCCTGGAGGTTGGTCTAGTCTACAGTCAGTGAAAAGTTTCACTGTCACTTCTGCGGGGGCACGGACTGCACTGTACCCCCATAAGTATTAGAAGGAGGACGGAAAGTGATGCACGCATGCGCCCAACCAACACTCACGCATCCTCTGGCTGTACTGCGTCCGTGCGAGTACCCCCCCATTCCACAGCGCCACACCAACAGATGAATTCCACAGGAAACACTGACTGTGTCAAATGGTTCAATAAATCAATCATTAAGGAATATGACATGGTTTTTTCATGAAGTGTAGAATCAATACTTAGCTTTTATTCTTGTAGACCGTATTGAAAAAGAAATTCAGGTTCTCAGGAAAATCGCCGCTTATCAATTAATGGTTAATCGATCGATAAAGGCAACCAACTATCGATTAATAAATTAATCAATAATTTGCATCCCTAATTGTAACGCACATGTGTAAATGATAAACTGATAAACCGAGGCAGAATATTGTTAAAATTGCGCTTGTTTTTCTTAAGACAAGTCAAGTTGTTCATGTTATTCAGATTTTTAAGGAAACGTTGTAGATGTAAACCTGACCAGAATAGAATTTTACTTTTTTCACTGTTATCATCTTACTGGTTCAGCCCACTGCAGATCAAACTGGGCTGAATGTGGAACTGAACTAACATGAGTTTGACAGAACTGAAATAAGCTGACAAAAAAGTTTTTTGTTTTTGTTTTTTTGTTTTGTTTGAGGTGTTTTTTTTTTTTTTTTTAACCATTTGTTTCCAGAGAGTAAATGTGCATAGTGGAAACAGAAACACCTGTGAATAAATTTTGAAGTAGCCAACGTTGTGTTTGACCATCTGACTACGGGGTTCTTTGTGTGTCCTCCCAGATATTCAGACAAAGTGTGAAAACATGTCTGGTCCAGCAGGGTTTTCCTCCATCATCCATAAAACACACCACAGCCATTTTTAAATGAAGACTCTCCTCCTGCAGAGGCATGTTGTTGGCCTCATAGCATAATTGCTACACTGTAAAAAAAAAAAAAAAAAACAGTAAAAAAAACTGTATTATTCCGGCACCAGGGGTGCTGAAAAAATACTGCGAAATAACGGAAAATAACCATCTCATAAAAATACGGTAATTTGCCATAATTAAAATACAGTTTTTTGCCCTAACTTTACATGAGATTTTGCATATTTTTGTGATTTTTTTAATGTTTAATAAAGAATATTTACATGTATTAAAATAATCCAATTCCATATATATATATACATATATATATATATATATATATATATATATATATATATACATATACATATATTCATTCATCAATTATCCACCGCTTATCCGGGGCCGGGTCGCGGGGGTAACAGTCTAATCAGGGACACCCAGACTTCCCTCTCCTCAGACTCCTCCTCCAGCTCTTCCGGGGGGGATCCCGAGGCGTTCCCAGTCCAGCCCACAGACATAGTCTCTCCAACGTGTCCTGGGTCTTCCCCGAGGTCTCCTCGGGACATGCCCGGAACACCTCCCCAGGGAGGCGTCCAGGGGGATCTGAAACAGATGCCCGAGCCACCTCAGCTGGTTCCTCTGGATGTGGAGGAGCAGCGGCTCTACTCCGAGCTCCTCCCTGGTGACTGAGCTCCTCCCCCTAGCCGTAAGGGTGCGCCCAGCCACCCTGTGGAGGAAACTCATTTGGACCGCTTGTATCCGGGATCTTGTCCTTTCGGTCATGACCCAAAGCTCATGATCATAGGTACGTAGGAACGTAGATTGACCGGTAAATCCAGAGCTTCTCCTCTCGGCTCAGCTCCTTCTTCACCACAACCGACCGGTACAGCGACTGCATCACTGCAGACGCTGCACCGATCCGTCTGTCAATCTCACGCTCCATCCTTCCCTCACTCGTGAACAAGACCCCGAGATACTTAAACTCCTCCACTTGGGGCAAAGACTCCCCACCGACCCGGAGAGGGCAGACCACCTTTTTCCGGTCGAGAACCATGGCCTCGGATTTGGAGGTGCTGATCCTCATCCCGCTCGCTTCACACTCGGCTGCAAACCGCCCCAGGGCACGCTGAAGGTCCAGGTTCGATGAGGCCAACAGGACAACGTCATCTGCAAAAAGCAGAGATGAAATCCTGTGGTCCCCAAACCGGACCCCTTCCGGCCCTTGGCTGCGCCTAGAAATTCTGTCCATAAAAATTATGAACAGAACCGGTGACAAAGGGCAGCCCTGCCGGAGTCCAACATGCACCTGGAACAGGTCTGACTTACTGCCGGCAATGCGAACCAGGCTTCTGCTTCAGTCATACAAGGACCGGACTGCCCTTAGCAAAGGGCCCCGGACCCCATACTCCCGAAGCACCCCCCACAGGATACCACGAGGGACACGGTCGAACGCCTTCTCCAGATCCTCAAAACACATGTGGACTGGTTGGGCGAACTCCCATGAACCCTGAGCACCCGATGGAGAGTATAGAGCTGGTCCAGCGTTCCACGACCGGGACGAAAACCACATTGTTCCTCCTGGATCCGAGGTTCGACTATCGGTCGGATCCTCCTCTCCAGTACCTTGGAACAGACTTTCCCCGGGAGGCTGAGAAGTGTGATCCCCCTGTAGTTGGAGCACATCCTCCGGTCCCCCTTCTTAAAAGGGGGAACCACCACCCCAGTCTGCCAGTCCAGATGTACTGTCCCCAACTGCCACGCGATGTTACAGAGACGTGTCAACCAAGACAGTCCCTGCATATCCAGAGACTTAAGGTACTCAGGGCGAATCTCATCCACCCCCTGTGCCCTGCAACCAAGGAGCTTGCCAACCACCTCGGTGACTTCAGCTTGGGTGATGGATGAGTCCACCTCCGAGACCTCAGCCTCTGCTTCCTCCATGGAAGACGTGACAGTGGGATTGAGGAGATCCTCGAAGTATTCCTTCCAGCCTCCCCTGGGATCTGGGAGAAGCTCTCCCGGAGGTGGGAGTTGAAGACCACACTGACATCGGGTTCTGCCAGATGTTCCCAACAGACCCTCACAACATGTTTGGGCCTGCCGAGTCGGTCCGGCTTCCTCCTTTGCCAGTGGATCCAACTCACCACCAGGTGGTGATCGGTTGACAGCTCTGCCCCTCTCTTCACCCGAGTGTCCAAAACACGCGGCCGGAGGTCTGATGATACGACACTGAAGTGGATCATCGACCTCCGGCCTAGGGGTTCCTGGTGCCACGTGCACTTATGGACATCCCTGTGTTGGAACATGGTGTTTGTTATGGACAAACTGTGCCTAGCACAGAAGTTCAATAACAAAACACCACTCAGGTTCAGATCGGGGAGGCCGTTCCTCCCCATCACCCCCCTCCAGGTCTCACTGTCGTTGCCCACGTGTTGTTTTAGTTCCATATCATCCAATCCCATACATTGTCATTCATACCATTACTGTAACTTTGCTGTTCTAGATAAACCTGATCTGCAGTAATCTGTTTGAGTGTAAAAAAAAAAAAAACTAATTGGTATTAGGCTTTAACCCTTTCATGCATGAATTATGAGACCCTTAATCAAGATTTTTTTTCCTAAGTGTTTTTATTCCTCTTTAGGCATGACAAAAACATGCCTGAAGAAAATATTCTTATGAACCTATTTTTCAGGGAGCTGCAAAAATGTCCACTCAGTTGGACAGCATGCGTTTAGTTTTTGAAGCAAAGAAACATGTATTTACTGATATACTGTGTGAAAACTATGAAATAAAACCATTTTTAATGCTTATTGTAGGTAATTCATTTGTCAGACAGGGATAGTTGTTTGTTTACTTGCTTTACTAGTTTGTCTGATAAATGAATTACCTACAAAAATTCTATGTGGAAGACGATATGAACCTTTAGCAGACATTTTTAATGCTACTAATATAATGTTTTCTCACATTTTAACGCTCTAATACCAGTCATTGCTCACTTTGTGGTGATAATATGCAAAAAAACCCAAACAACTTTTTGCATAAACTGTTAATTTCAGATTAATAACAATAACAAACAGTTGACGTACACTTAAACATGTTAGTGTAGATCAGGTTTATCTAGAACAGCAAAGGTACAGTAATGGTGTGAACTGCAGTGTATGAGATGGTGCATTAGTGTCCACTGTGTTGGCTGATACGGAACTAAAACAATAATGAATATAGAGAACAGCTGGAGAAGAACTGTCCACTGGAGTGACCACTGGAGTGACCACTGGAGTGACCACTGTGCATGAAAGGGTTAAAATGGGATTTTGCATGATGTTTCTCAGAGGAAGCATGTGAAAGTGTCCCCAGAACTGACCCTTGGGGAACTCCACAGCGGACACCGCAAAGGAGCAGGAGGTATCTGAGCACAACAGAGACAGGCTTCCTAAAGAAATGGTAGAAAACCCAGTCCAGGACCACGTGAGTCAGGATGGTACGGTCCACTTTGTCAAAACACCACAGAGGAAAATATCACAAATACAGAGTAAAAATTCTGTGACCGAACTGAGGTGGAAAATGCAAGACTTCACATGTTCTTTGGCTGATTTTCTGATATTTTACCGTTTGTGATGCATTTGGACAGAGGCCCACCTCCTGTCGACATGTCTTCATTTACTGTAGTGTCAGTTTTACAGTCCACAGTGTGGGAGCACAGTTTCATTCTGTGGATTCAAACAACCGACACCATGTACTCTTCCACTATATCATATTTTATTATTGTAGTATTCTAGTATTCTACTATTGTACTCTTCTAGTATTCTACTCTTCTAGTGTTCTAGTATTCTAATATTCTACTATTCTACTCTTCTAGTATATAATAGTATAGTATTCTAGTATTCTACTATTGTACTCTTCTAGTGTTTTACTCTTCTAATATTCTACTATTATACTCTTCTAGTATTCTAGTATATAACAATATAGTATTTTAGTATTCTATTATTACAGTTTTCTCGTATTCTACTATTATACTCTTCTAGTGTTTTACTATTATAGTATTCTAGTATTCTACTATTGTACTCTTCTAGTGTTTTACTCTTCTAATATTCTACTATTATACTCTTCTAGTATTCTAGTATATAACAATATAGTATTTTAGTATTCTATTATTACAGTTTTCTCGTATTCTACTATTATACTCTTCTGGTGTTTTACTATTCTAGTATTCTAGTATTCTACTATTATACTCCTCTAGTATTTTACTATTGTAGTATTCTAGTATTCTACTATTCTACTCTTCTAGTATATAATAGTATAGTATTCTAGTATTCTATTATTACAGTTTTCTAGTATTCTGGTATTCTAGTATTACAGTTTTCTAATATTCTAGTATTATAGTTTTTTAGTATTCTAGTATTCTAGTATTTTACTATTATAGTTTTTTAGTATTCTAGTACTGTAGAGGTACAGGAGGTCTACCTATGGTAAACCTGTCCATCCACTCAGTTCAGTTGTAACTAGTATTCGAGTACTATAGTAGTATTCTTGTCCATCCTCTCAGTTCAGTTGTAACTAGTACTCTAGTACTATAGTAGTATTCTAGTACTACAGTAGTATTCTAGTACTATATTAGTATTCTAGTCCATCCTCTCAGTTCAGTTGTAACTAGTACTCTAGTACTATAGTAGTATTCTAGTACTACAGTAGTATTCTAGTACTACAGTAGTATTGGAGTCCATCCTCTCAGTTCAGTTGTAACTAGTATTCTAGTACTACAGTAGTATTCTAGTACTACAGTAGTATTCTAGTACTACAGTAGTATTCTAGCCCATCCTCTCAGTTCAGTTGTAACTAGTATTCTACTACTACAGTAGTATTCTAGTACTACAGTAGTATTCTAGCCCATCCTCTCAGTTCAGTTGTAACTAGTATTCTAGTACTACAGTAGTATTCTAGTACTACAGTAGTATTCTAGCCCATCCTCTCAGTTCAGTTGTAACTAGTATTCTAGTACTACAGTAGTATTCTAGTCCATCCTCTCAGTTCAGTTGTAACTAGTATTCTACTACTACAGTAGTATTCTAGTACTACAGTAGTATTCTAGTACTACAGTAGTATTCTAGCCCATCCTCTCAGTTCAGTTGTAACTAGTATTCTAGTACTACAGTAGTATTCTAGTACTACAGTAGTATTCTAGCCCATCCTCTCAGTTCAGTTGTAACTAGTATTCTACTACTACAGTAGTATTCTAGTACTACAGTAGTATTCTAGTCCATCCTGTCAGGTGAGCTGTAACTTCTGTCCTCTTTTCGTGTCCTTCAGGTGATGCTGGCTGCTTCCTACTGGTCATTACTGGCACCAGCGATCGATATGGCAGAGGATTCTGGGAAATACGGCTCCTTTGCTTTTGTTCCTGTGGCCGTGGGATTCAGTCTGGGAGCGGCGTTTGTTTACTTCGCTGACCTTGTGATGCCTTTACTGGTAAGAACCACCAAACCTGAAGTTCACCAACACTGCAGACAGACTTTCAACAGATTTTCTCTTCTCTTCTCTTCTCTTCTCTTCTCTTCTCTTCTCTTCTCTTCTCTTCTCTTCTCTTCTCTTCTCTTCTCTTCTCTTCTCTTCTCTTCTCTTCTCTTCTCTTCTCTTCTCTTCTCTTCTCTTCTCTTCTTTACTTCTTTTTGTTACCTCCGCTAGGAGGTATTGTGATCACTTTGCTTTGTGTGTTTGTTTGTTAGCAAGATAACTCAAAAAAGTTATGGACAGATTTTCATGAAATTTTCAGGAAATGTTGATACTGGCACAAGGAAGAAATGGTGAAATTTTGGTGGTGATCGGGGGGGCAGATCTGTCTTGGCGGAGGTCTGCACTCTGAGTGCTTTTCTTGTTTCTCTTTGTTTTTTTCTTTTTTTTTGTGTCTTTTCTTTCTTCTACCGTCTTGTAAAGTGTTGTCTGTGGCACTAATGAGGGCAGAGGTTCTCGGTCTGAGTATATCCACAGGATGTTACTTCAGGTGATTGACAACAGAGTGGCTTTGGTTAATTTTGCAGAGACTTTACTTTTGTGTGGCTTCGATAAAGACGTAATTACTGCTCAAAGCAGCTAGTGGAGAACCTGAAAATAAGACAGTGGAAATGAATCAGACTGCACCGAAGTATGGGACTTCTTTGAACCGTCACCGAGGAACTACTGTTCCACTTAGAGCCTCTGGACGTGAAACCTGCCTGTAAACCAGATACCAAATCCAGATTAAAAGAAAAAATGCACATACTGCTAAATACTGTGTCAGATGAAGGCGTTTGCTTCATCTGGTGTTCTGGAAAATGTGTTTATATTTGGTCAAATAAGATCATAAGATGCTGTGGATTTGAGTCCTCTGTAGAACTCAGACCTGATAAATTCATTCAGAATTTGTACATCATTTTATTTCATTTCCCTTGATACATAATTACTCTCCTCTTTCTGGAAGCAACCAGATACACTCATTAGTGAGGTAAATAAACAGAGCTATTAGTGGAATATTAATGTTATTAATGT
Organism: Sphaeramia orbicularis; assembly: GCF_902148855.1. Lineage (NCBI taxonomy): Eukaryota > Metazoa > Chordata > Actinopteri > Kurtiformes > Apogonidae > Sphaeramia > Sphaeramia orbicularis. Next base: position 50,948,661 of record NC_043975.1, read on the forward strand.
TAACATAACAGAACTGATCACCATCTCCTCATGCCATCTTTCGTTAATTTATTTTTTGATAAGTGTTTGTCTTTTCCAATTATAATATAAAGATACAAAACAGAACACAACAATAGGCACATCATTTGAAAGAATTCAAAACCCACTGTTAAAAAAAAAATATAAAAAAAAAAAAAAACGTGAAAAAACTCTGTTATTCCAGCAGCAGGGGTGCCAAAATAATACTGTTAAATAACGGAAAATAACCATCTCATAAAAATACGGTAATTTTCCATAATTAGAATGCAATTTTTTGCCCTACCTTTACATGAGATTTTGCTTTTTTTTTTTTTTTTTGACTTTTTAATCTTTAATAAAGAATATTTTCATGTATTAAAACAATCCAATTCCCTATAAATATATATATAAATAATTTTCAATGAGACTCAGTTGTCCAATAAAAATAAAAATACAGGAAAAATCTGTAAAATAAAACATTGAAAATTCTGTTAAATTACAGATTTTTTTTTTTTTTTTTTTTTTACAGTGCATGCAGGTATTAGTGGTAGCCTATATTAAGCTGGTTTGGTACAGAGTTTGCGCAGGAGCTTGAAATTCTTGAAAATGTGTGTTTTCAAGGTCTGTAAAGTGCTTGCAATTATAACTATAATGTAATTCATGTATTTATTTTTAATATTAACTTAGGTTAGATGGTAAGCCAAAGCTCCTTACAGAGGGGTGATACATGTTGAAAAATAAGACTTTGTCAAAAACGAAAACTCCCCCTTGCTCTCAGGTTGACTCTTGGTATATTTTTATCTTAATCTTTGTTTCAGCGCGAGTGTGTCTGAAGAACGCCAAGTGGCTTCCGTTTTTTTGGTTAAAACTTTGTGTTCTCCTTTAATTTCTAAACTTTTTGCATTTATGAAACATAATTTTAGATGTTTAGACCACAATACAATGTACATTATTGTGATAAAAAGTGAAAAAAAATAATCATGAGTATATGTTTTCCAATAGATATGTATTTAACCTCAGCGATAAGGTGCTGTGCTGTGAAAATTTGAAACTGACCTTTGAAAGTGCTTGAATTTGACCTTGAAAAATGTGTATGAACTGACTGTTTCTCATCATGGTTTATAAAGAAAGGAAAATAATAACAAACATGTAGCAGGCATGTACAGGTGGACACAGTTTGGACCAAACATACAGAGTGCTCCTGTGTTTCATAATGTGGTCAGTGATCTGAACCCCCCCCCCCCCCCCCCCCCCCAAAAAAAAAAAAAAAAAAAAAAAAAACACAGTAGACAACAGAGCTGTTCGGTTAAATGTGCTCACAGCTCTTCTTTGTGTCTGTGTTCATATTAAATCAGTCTCAGTGAATCCAAAGGAACTTTGTGTTGGTAAATGACAGTTGTTCAAATGGACAGGATTTCAGTTCTGTTCAACATGTTGATGCTCATATGAACTATGTTTTCAGCTCCAAAATGAACCATTGCAGCACAATTAATGCTATATTTTCATGTCACAAATGGACAAGTTCTATTTGAACTGAATTTCTCTGAAAAACAAATCTTCTCTTCTTTTAGATTCTCCAGTTTTTCTTCCCAGATTCTCTCCTCCATATCACATGTTTTATTTGTACAGGTTCAATCTGGAGTATGGTGCTGATCCATCCTGCTTCTGTTCCACCAATACATACATGAAGAATGGCACACAGCACTGTTTACATCAACACTTTTACAATAAGAAGCATTTTTAGACAGAAAGAACAATTCTAGATTGTTCTTTCCTCTTTAGTCTGATGCTAAACTATCCAATAAATAATAGTGCTCCTAGTTTTTGCACAGGGATCATTAGTGTAAACGCTGACATGGCTGCAGAGCATCAGTATGATGGGATCCACAACAACCATGTCACATCTGTCCACTGACACATTTAGTGTTTTTGTGTCAGCTGGGATTGTTTCAGATCCACAATACCAACATTTATGAAGAAGAGCACAATTAGCAATAGGAAGTCTAGAAGTTTATTCCTAATAAAGTACTGGGACTGACCAGAGCATCATGGGTAATGTCACGTCCGTCCACCAGCAAAAGTTTTCACATCCACGTGCTATTCCAAATCCAATACTTATGAAAATAGAGCTTCCACTGTCAGAGAATACACTGGTCTACAAGGAAAATGCTTCCAGAATAAAAGTAATGACATTTTACCACATGAGAGTCACTGATAAAGAAAAATCCAGTCCTAAATGCTGGTTGGCTGAACTTTCCAAGATACAGCCTTGGGTCAAAATGTGAAATTCAAAAATTAACGAGAGAATGGGTTTGACTCAAAAAGGAATATTTGTCTCAGAGCTACAAGATCTACTTCAAAACACTGTCTGCACATTAGAATACATTCACTTTACAGGTTCTATTTAGTGGAAGATTTATAAAACTATTATGGAAATGTACATAAACCAATATATATGTGTAATAACACTTTATCATATACCTTGAAAACATCAGCAAACCGGCACTTTTGTCATTTATTTTCCAATTAATCTTATTAAAATACGTAACATTTAGCGCATTTAATGTCTGAAGTAAATCATTTCTAAAAAATTGTAGACCAGTGATATCAGTAGTCTGTGCACAAATGGATTAGCATTATTTACACACACTTCTATGACTTTAGGACAACTGTTTTTTTGACAAGAATCAACACTCATTTGACCCCCTAAGGAAATTTTAGCCATGTTATGAAATTGTCTTCCTCCATAAACTCCCTAAATGAGCCCCACATCTGTACAAAAGTGTTATATTTGCCTTTAATGACAAATGTAAGTCTCTCCAGGGTAAGGCAGTGCAGTAGCCCCTCAGCCCAGACTCACTTGCTTGGTCTGTGAACAGACTTCCACGACACCGCAATTTTATGTTTAGCTTGAAGAAGACAAAATATGACCATCTTCTTACTGCTATTGCTAAGTGTACAGCTTTCTGGGAAACATCCAAAAATACAAAGCTTGGGACATGGTGGTAGTTGTTCCTTAAAGGTGCTGGAGACTTTCATGACCAATTTTTCATCAGATCTGTCAAGCCTCAGTCCTCTCCTCAGTATCACTAATCTGTTAGTCTCTCTGTCATTACTCACCTGAATCTCTCGCATCACGGTGAACAATTTCGATGTGCAGTGGCAGCGCGAGCCTCCGTTTCCCACAATACACGTCGCAACAAAAAATTCCGAAGATGCCCGAGTTCCCTCCCAGCTCTGAACGTAAACACACGGGTTTGTTTCTGGTGAATGGCACTGAGAAATTGTTCACTGTAATGCAAGAGATTCAGGTGAGTAATCACAGGACAACTGAGTCTCACTGAAAATTATTTATATATATATTTATAGGTAATAGTTTGAGAAGCACTTTGGAGCGGTGAGTGATAATGTGAAGGAATTACAACGGGCGGTGATGCAGTCGGGGGAAGATCGAGGGATTGTGCAGGACCTAACTGGTCCAAGATGCTAAGGAATGCTGAGGCCAGGTAGAACAAAATGAAGTTCTACTAAATTAATGCAGAAATCCAGTTTCCCCCCATGGACTAAATTGTTTTCCCCTGAGAGCTGAGGAAGCAGCAGGTGCTTCTCAAATCTACTCCCCTGCAGTCCAAACATCTTCCACGGCCAGGACAACAGTGGACTGATAAGAACTGATAAGACTGAACTGAACTGGACTTAAAGGACAGTATGACCCACTGGAGTCTCTTTATCTTCGCACACACATTCCACAGTTATTTCACAGTTCAAGCATCTCCCCTACCCCCATTGTTTTTTCACGTCTGCTGTCTGCCTAGTGTTCACGCTGTCCCCCCTTTCCCTTCAAATCCACAATAAAATTCCAGCATGTGTCCATGTGTGAAAACTGTAGGATGTCTTATATTTGTGCTTTACGTTGTCTTCTGTTCTTCACTGCAATTTTCAAAGTAAGGGTTTTGTGGTAGCGCTGTAGTTGTACTGTGTATGAGGAGCAGCGGTCCCATGTCCCTAATCATCGAACTGAATTTCGTTTGATGTACTCTGTACTGTCAAATGACAAAAAAGGCAATTCTGATTCTGATTCTAATTAGATTGTTTTAATACATGAAAATATTCTGTATTAAACATTAAAAAGTAAAAACAAAAAAATATGCAAAATCTCATGTAAAGTTAGGGCAAAAAACTGTATTTTAATTATGGAAAATTACCATATTTTTATGAGATGGTTATTTTCTGTTATTTTACAGTGTTTTTTCAGCACCCCTGCTGCTGGAATAATACTGTTTTTTTTTTTTAAATTACATGTTTTTGTTTCTTTTTTTCACAGTGTACATAAAGTCAAGGTCTGGGGGCAAAATAGCAGTTATGAAAAAGTCAGGAATTTTTATTTGGATAAAGAGCAAACACCCTGATTCATTAATTAATAGATGAGAGAACAGGTAAGGGAGTGGCACAAAGGTTAAAAAACACCCAAACTGTTGTGTTCATGAACTGGTGTCCATTTAGTCAGACACTGGAGCCTGGAAAACCATCCACTCTGTTCCCAAGTTTATTTTCTTTCCCAACACATACTCACTGGACCTGGTGACTATAGATACTGCCATGTCTGATGTGTTGTATCCATGGTGTGTCCATGTTGAATTTGTGAATGCTTGCATTGAACATGTTCCAGGGATAGAGAGTGACAGGAGTGTGATGTGTGTGTGGAGTGGGAGCTGCAGAGAACAGCTGCTGCCTTAAGCTCCTGCAGTCACACCAGGACAGCAGCACTGACACCAATTACATATGAAGGAGCCGCTGACACGTCGCTGTTATGCATGCTCATACAAGATGACGTACACTCATGCACTATAATACACTGACACATGCAGTACAAGTGAGGACAAGAGGCGGAGGATACACAGGTCTACATACACACCATAAAAAAAAAAAAAAACACATTAAAAAAACAGTATTATTCCAGCAGCAGGGGCGCCGAAAAAATACTGTGAAATAACAGAAAATAACCATCTCATAAAAATACAGTAATTTTCCATAATTCAAATACAGTTTTTAACTCTAACTTTACATGAGATTTTTCATATTTTTTTTGACTTTTTAATGTTTAATAAAGAATATTTACATGTATTAAAACAATCCAATTCCCTATAAATATATATATAAATAATTTTCAGTGAGACTCAGTTGTCCAATCCTCTGATAAAAACTGTATTTGGACAGTTTATCAGTGCTTATACATGTTATACATTCACAAAAATACATTTATTCAACATTTTTGTTGTGAACCCTCCTGTAATTACACAAGATATTTGTCAATGAACAAACAAGTCTGGTTCAACTGAATGAACAAATACTTCTGTTATGGATAATTGTCAGTAATTTTATCTCTTTTTTTTTTTTTTTTTTTTTTTTTTTTTTTTTTTTTACAAGATTAAACTTTAAATTAACAGTTTAATCTCGTAAATAGAAAAGAAATATTTGTCAAATTACAATACATTTGCAAATGTATTTTAACTGTATTTTTCTGTGAAAAAAGAAAAAAAAAAGTCTTTTAAAAAATGGAAATTTTATGGTTATTCACAGTTACAGTTTTTTTGCTTTATTTTCCATTTGACATGTAAAATCACAGTCTGTTTGTGTCATTTCATTGATATTTTCCTGTATCTTAAAAATACAGGAAAAATCTGTCAAATAAACAGTGAAAATTCAGTTAAATTACAGATGTTTTTTTTTTTTTTTTTACAGTGCATACACATACAGGCTGGTGCACACATCAGTTTGATGCTTTAGTGTGTGTTCAGGGTAAGTGTCAGATCTAACCTACAGTATATGATGGCACTCATACTCGTCTCAGTGTGGGCAGTATTTCTGCTTTAATTCACCTTTGGAAGTTTTAGTTTCATTCTGTATTTTATGTTAATTCTGAGCAGTGCAATACTCGCATCCCATGCCCCTTGTTTTTAAATCTTACCTTGTGTATATATCCTATACTGCCTTTATATATATATATATATATATATATATATATATATATTCTTATCTATAGTAAAGAGTTAGATTTTTGTATATTTTAGTAGTATTTAATAGTATTTTAGCAGTATTTGTATATTTAATATTTTATTTTGTAGTTTTTGCACATTACCTACATCACAGGTGTCAAACATGCGTCCCAGGGTCCAAATCCGGCCCACCAAAGGCTCCAGTCCGGCCCCTGGGATGAGTTTGTGAATTTCAAAAATTACAATAAGATATGAACAATCCTTTCAGTTCAGGTTCCACATTCAGACCAATTCAAGCTCCTAATAGCCTATAAATACTCCCAACTCCAATTTTATTCTTTGTAAATGTGAATGTTTTCATTTATTTAGACTAAAACAAAGTATTATTTTGCAAAAACTCTGAAAACCCTGAACAAATATGAACAGTTTGAAATGTCTTCAGACAAGTCCAATTTTAATAATATTCCACCTGTTACTAAATATTTTGTGTATCTGTAGATCCACTGGGATCTGTAAGTTATAATGTCCATGTGGAAATAATAAACTACAGCATAAAAATGTCAAAATTACATTTTTTCCCCAGTTTGTTCATGTTATTCACATTGTTTGAAAGGATAGTTTGTAGATATAAATATTTTCATAATGTCATTTTACTTTTTTCACTGTAAAACATAGAGAAAAGTTTGGAGTTGACATTATTTATATATTATTCTGTTATTATTTTAGTGGTTCAGCCCACTGCAGATCAAATTTAGCTGAATGTGGAACTGAACTAACATGAGTTGGACAGCCCTGGCCTATATCTTTCAGTATTTTCTGTGATGTTTTTATACGGTCTTTTTGAAGTGTAAGTGTTCGCTGCTTAACAGATTTTCATTGTTCCTGTAACAGTGACAATAAAGATCTATTCTATTCTATTGTATAGTATAGTATATTGTATTGTATTGTCTTGTATTCCATTCCTATAACTCTACAGTCTTTATAGTGTTTGATGTAATTACTGAGAATGAGTCCTTCATGATTCTGTTTCTGTCGTGGCTGTACAACAAAGCTTTTGACCAGAGTTTCAGGTTTTCTGTAGGTTACTTCTATAATGTCCATGGGCCACAGGTAAATGCCTGGATCATATTTGCTCAGCTGTCTGGCAGCAGAAACACAGCATGCAGCACATTTAGCTGGAGGGACTGAATAGGTGTCCCACTGGACAGTGACTGACCTGGCATCGCTCTGGAACGTTCAGGAGCGTTCCCTGAATTGCTTGTGATCATCCAGTGCATCCCGTCCTGGATTCGGGCGTTCTCAGGTCCCTGAATGACTGACACAGAACCAGGAGGTTGTGTACCTGAAGTTGTCGTTAATGTCTGGAACACATCGGTTTCTTCATGAGTGTGTGGCGGGTGCGTTCCGTGTCGATTATCACGTAAACAGTTTGTTTCAACTACACCGTCTGCATGAGAAGTATGAGAAGTAGCACATGGCACTTATGAAACTGAACAGATGGCACCTTTTCACATGCGAGACATGGAGGTAAACGGCTTATGGCAAAAGGCAAGTTCATGTAGTGGAATAAATGTCCTTTGACTATACTGCAAAAGTCTAGACAACTTCTGAAAAATAAATACATAAATAAATAAATAAATGCTCTAACACTAAAACATTAGTTCCACCTGATACATGTTCTAACCTGAAGAAAAAAGACAAAAAAAAGACCCCCAGGAGAGACCCCCCCCCCCCCCCCCCCCCCCGAGGTAGTGATGACACTTTTGTCTCTTTGAAGGGAGTCGTTCAATCAGGAGTCGTTCACTGAAAAGAGTCGTTCAACAGACTGACTCTTTTATGTTTTTTGCATTCTTTTGAAACACCAGTGTTTGAATGACTAAACAGGCTCCATGTGATGATTGACATTACATTTTAAAGGTGTTTAATTGGCGCAGCAGTAAATATTATCTTACCGTAAAAAAGAATGGTTAGTTCAAATGTGTCGGTTAAATCCATGACATGAGAGGTGACATTAGACAAATGATGGAACTGGAGCAAAAACATCCCAGTACATTCTGTGGACTAGTCTGAGCTGTTCCACCAGGACAGTCGCTGCTGAGTTTTCAAATGGTGGTGTGAATTATTCGTTGACCCAGACTTGAAAGATTTTTTTTTTTTTTTGCAAATATTACCAGTGTCATGTCCATCTTTTCTCTCTGAAAGTGCATCCAAATCCTCCTCCTTTTTCTTCGGCTCATTACTCACAGGTGCTCACTCACTCACTCTCAAACTTTTCTACGGTTTCGACCAGTCTTCCAGCTCCTCCTCCTCCAGTCTTCCAGCTCCGCCTCCTCTAGTCTTCCAGCTCCTCCTCCTCCAGTCTTCCAGCTCCTCCTCCTCCAGTCTTCCAGCTCCTCCTCCTCCAGTCTTCCAGCTCCGCCTCCTCCAGTCTTCCAGCTCCGCCTCCTCCAGTCTTCCAGCTCCTCCTCCTCCAGTCTTCCAGCTCCGCCTCCTCCAGTCTTCCAGCTCCTCCTCCTCCAGTCTTCCAGCTCCGCCTCCTCCAGTCTTCCAGCTCCGCCTCCTCCAGTCTTCCAGCTCCTCCTCCTCCAGTCTTCCAGCTCCTCCTCCTCCAGTCTTCCAGCTCCTCCTCCTCCAGTCTTCCAGCTCCTCCTCCTCTAGTCTTCCAGCTTCTCCTCCTCCAGTATGCTCACCTCATGCTTCAAACTGTTGTTTTTTTTGTGAACTTCTTGTATGAGACATGCGCAGTGTCTTTTTTTTCTGCTGGAACATTCTCCTCCTGCCCAATGCCTCCAGTGACACTAAACTGACAGGCAATTGGACACCTCCTTAAAAAAAAAAAATGAACGGCTCTTTACAAAGACTCAGTTCCCATCGTTCATTTCAAAGAGCTGTTCAAAAGATTTGATTCGTTCGTGAACGTCACATCACTACCCTGGGGGGCCCACCTCACAGTTTCAGAAACACTGAGTTAATGAGAGATTTAACTGAAAAAGTCACTTTTCTCAAGTTGTCTCTGTTTTTGGTGTGATAACCCAAAAATGTAATCTCAGCATGATGATTAAAGTACATGATTAGTAAAATAAATACAGGAAAATACCTGATTTTCACTGAATAAAAATCAAAATGGAGAGGATAATATTATGATAAGTGGTGATAAATCACTTAAAGGTTAAATGGACAGAAAAGTTCATTTGCAGCACTGGGTGTTTATGGGTTCAGAAGCTCTGTTAAAAGGCAGCAGCAAATCCAACACAGGTACAAGATAACACAGTTCAAACACAGAGAACCCTTATACCTCATCTGTTCTGTTCTGTTCTGTTCTTTATTAGTGGTGACAGCCTGTTGAGTCTGAAGCTTGTGGCTGTTTTCTTTTTAAACTTTCTAACCTTTTTGTCGTCTGTGGTTTTCAACTTATTTGGGTTTTAATGGGATTCCTGATTTCCATGACTGGTCTCCCATGCCTCCTGGACACACCGCCACATCCCTGCTGATTTTTAGTCTTCATCTTTTACTTTTCAAGTTTCTCTCATGTAGGGATGCACCGATACCACTTTTTTCCAGACCGAGTACAAGTACATACATTAGAGTACTTTCTGATACTGAGTACCTGCAAGAGTCCTTAATAATCCCATTCCAGTTGTTAGTTCCTTTTGTAAATGTGCTTATTGTCGTTGTCATTAGTCTGACTGGAACAAAGTGCTGCATTTAATGTGTTGGAATGAGCGTTTGTCAGTTAATCCACCAGGGGGCGCCGCTCTGAATTAACCATACTGGACAAATACCACGAAGGAGAGGAAAGTTTAATGAGAAGAAGAAGAAGAAAGTCAGTAATAATAAACATGGCAATGACAGAGGTAACTAGTGATGTGACGTTCGCAAACGAATCGAATCTTTTGAATGGCTCTTTGAAATGAATGATGGGAACAGAGTCTTTGTAAAAAGCTGTTCATTTTTCTTTTTTTTTTGAGGAGGGAGTGTCCAATTGCCTGTCAATTTAGTGTCACAGGAGGCATTGGGCAGGAGGAGAATGTTCCAGCAGAAAAAAAAGAGTGCACTGAGCATGTCTCGTGGCAGAAGTTAGCAAAAAAACAACAGTTTGAAGAGTGAGGTGCGCATACTGGAGGAGGCGGAGCTAGGAGACTGGAGGAGGCGGAGCTGGAAGACTGGAGGAGGAGGAGCTGAAAGACTGGAGGAGGCGGAGCTGGAAGACTGGAGGAGGTGGAGCTGGGAGACTGGAGGAGGTGGAGCTGGGAGACTGGAGGAGGCGGAGCTGGAAGACTGGAGGAGGAGGAGCTGGGAGACTGGAGGAGGCGGAGCTGGGAGACTGGTCTAAACCAGAGAAAAGTTTGAGAGTGAGTGAGTGATCTGAGGGAAAATGCACTACAGTTGTTCAGGTATTTAAGTATTTGCAATGATAAATCACTTCTGTGTTTCGTGCATTTTTTTCTGTATGTTTCCACACATTTATTGTTCTTGTTTTGAGGAGAATAAAATGTTCTTTCATCAGAAAATGTTTTATTTTCTTCTTCATTTTTATTCTACAGACTAGTCCACATAATGTACTGGGATGTTTTTGCTCCAGTTCCATCATTTGTCTAATGTCACCTCTCATGTCATGGATTAAACCCACACATTTGAACTAACCATTCTTTTTTATGGTAAGATAATATTTACTGCTGCGCCAATTAAACACCTTTAAAATGGAATGTCAATCATCACATGTAGCCTGTTTAGTCATGAAAACACTGGTGTTTCAAAATAATGCAAAAAACATAACAGAGCCAGTCTGTTGAACGACTCTTTTCAGTGAACGACTCCTGATTGAACGACTCCCTTCAAAGAGCCAACAGTCCCATCACTAGAGGTAACACTAATGTGGATGCTAATGTTGATATTGATGAGGGTAGTTATGTCAGCAGTTTTTAGTTTACCGGCCGACAGGCCATAAGCTATTGTTGTCGTCTGTCGTTTGTCGTCCGATAAAAAAACTTTCAATCGTCTTCTTCTCTGAAACTACAATTCCGGTTGACTTCAAACTTGGTATACAGCTTCTTTATGATGATGTCAACGAAAGTTAGGGAAATTATTTGGATCTGGATCTGATTCTGGATTTGGTGCCACTTTGAAAAATGTCCCCATTATCAGAGATAGGAAGTGGATGGATGTAAACTCAGTAAATCTAAATGATCTCCAGTGTAAATGTCTCCAGTCCAGCCCTGATGGGGAGATGAGCCAAACATAATGTCCACATGCTGATCAGGATCTTCTTCTGGATCTGGAACTGACGCAAAATTTAACATGGGCTCTAATGGGGAAAACATTTCAATCGTCTTCTTCTCCCAAACTCCAGTTCTGATTGACTTCAGACTTGGTCTACAGCTTCTGTATGATGATGTCAACACAAGGGACTGAAATTATTTGGATCCGGATCTGATTCTGGATTTGGTGCCACTTTGAAAAATGTTCCCATTCTAACAGATAGGAAGTGGATTGATCCAATAAATCAGTATCAATGATATCAAGTGTGAATTTGAATTTTTTCCAGATCTGATTGGAATATGAGCAAAACATGGACTATTTCTGTAATAGAATAAATACACAGAACTGGGGGAGAATAAATGGATCTGGATACATTTAACACAGCTTTTAAATTTGGCCGGTAAGCTCCAGGACCATTGGTCCGATTTTTCTCTAACTCCCACAGTGGCTCTTTGAACAGATCTGTTACCTCCACGGTTTCCGCTGGTATTCTCCGTCTAGGTACGCGTCTGCGAGCACCTGGAAAACAGATGGAATGTACGCAGAGGACAGACAGAACACTGCGTCTGTATCTGTCTGTGTCTGTAACGTCACTTGCAGACAGTGTTACTTTTGTCACTGTCATTTCTTTCATTAAACCTCCACACTCTTCACACTCACTGCAAATGTCACGCTGCCATAAGTAGTATCAGTGCGGTTGTATCAGAGTACTTTTACGAGTACACACTCTGAGTATCAGACCCCGGGTATCGGTGCATCCCTACTCTCATGGTTACTTTCAGTCTTTTCCATGGTTTCCACGTCTTCTTCCTCTGTCTTCCAGTTGGTCCTCGCTCCTTTTCGGCCCTTCTTCTGTCTTCACCGTTCTTCCACCTTACTTCCCTCTTCCTTCATCCTCTGGCCTTTCCTGTCTGGGCGCCATGGCGACAGTAGTGGAAACATGGGCCTATGATAATAGGGAACGTGAACTCAATTGGGAGAATAGTCAGGGGGGGTTGTTCCATCCATCCATCCATCTATCCATCCATCCACAGCTGGGGGTCATCTGTGTTTGGACAGCTGCTGGTAACACTTTTACAGGCTCCTCAACAAACACAGCAGCTGAATGGGAAGAAGGAGGGAGGGGAAGACGGATGGAGAGGCAGAGGATGAGGCGATAAGACGGAGCTGTCGGACCAAACACTGAGGGGTGGTTCAGTTTTAATGGTCACAACATGACACTGGCTAATGGTTCCAGTAAGACTGTTTCCCACACATCTCTGACCTTCCATCTGAAGACAATGGAATGGTGATACATTTGAACTAGTGCTGTCAAACAAGTACGTTTTTTTTTTTTTTTTGTAACAACTTTATTTATCATTTTATAAACACATTTTACAATCAACCGAAATGCGTTAATTACACAAGTTCTCACCCCCCTCCCTCTTCCAGGTGGTACCCACATAAATATACAAACATACCAAAATATGAACATTTCCGAAGACAAAGCATTCAAATGTAAAATAACAGCTGCAGTTATCCAGTAAACAAACATGTCTGCAGATCAGTTTCCTTGCCAGTTATATAATAATTATCAAAGTCAGAATGATATGAAATTGCATAATAATCAAGACCAGAACATCCATTAACCCTCCGGTATCCAGGTGTGCCTTTTAGGCACACTTTGCACTTTGTTTTAAAAAACTTCATATTATTTTTCACAATTTAAATAAAGTTAGAATTCAAAAGTTGTTCATTTTTGCATGATCTTTAAAATTCTGTCCACCAACTCAAATGTGCACATTGTAAACAAAAGAAAATGACCAGACTAGCATCTGTCTGCCCAGTGTGCCTAAAACGCACTATTTCTAACATTTGATCTGTATGATTAGGACTGAGCTGGATTTACAAAAATAAAATCAAATTACAGCAGAAAAATAAATCAATATATAATATTTAATGGTTTGATTTATAGGTGTGCATTTTACGCACACTTGGTGACAGATGCTAGTATTTTTGAACATTTGACCTAGCGCCAAAAATAATCATGCAGATTAACCAGTGTTGGAGTTAATCACTGACATATGCCAGGATGAAAAAATCTAATAATATGTGATCCACTTTTTATGTAGAATATTGAGAGAAAAAAAAAAGTGTTTTTTTGCATTTAAAAAAATGGTTTGTTTCCATTACAAATACGGCATTTAAAGGGTTAAAAAATGTGACAATTATTGAGTATTTGGTATTTTTATTTATGGCTCAAGTTGATGAAATAGAAAATAGTGTAAAAGAATTAAAAACAAACTCTATGAAATTTTTTTTGACATTATTCCACAAGTGTGCCAAAAAAGCACACTTAGTGCTTAGTAAGGGCCTTGGTGGACAGGATACCAGAGGGTTAATAAAAGTAATAATAATAATGATAATAATACTGAAATTAATTAAGAAAAGAGAGAGAGAACAAAAAGGACACAGGCATATGAAACAATTTAAATGAGAAGTTGCATCAGTGGCTCAAACTGAAATTTGGTGTGACATTTACAGTACCGACATCCTACACGGCTCGTTAACTGTAATAGGCAATGACTCCAGCTATTTTAAACACAACCTCCGACATTTTTAATTCAGTTGGAGAATGTCTACAGGAGATCAGGTTAAAGAAAGTCCTTTAATATGTGCCATTAACAATGACCAGGTTGTATGATACTTGTCTTTGTTGAATATCTAAGTAAACGGTTACATTTTTTTGAATCAAATTAATCACAGCGTTGCTGTGGATTAATTTAAAATAATCACCATGAAATATCATTCATTTTTAATCTATATTAACCCTTTCATGCACAGTGGTCACTGCAGTGAACAGTTATTCTACAGGGTGTCCCATCAGTCTCCGTACATAGGAAAAATAAATGTTTCTTGACATAAACCATTTTTATTTCTATAATATGCTCTATATGACTGCCGTTTTGTCAGGAACACATTTCAATGCGTGTCCTCCACTGCTGAAGAACTATAAAGAAGAAATATAAAGAAATACATGTTACAACCATATGTGTATGGAATGTATTATGTCTCCTATGTATGGAGACTTATGGGACACCCTGTACAGCTGTTCTCTTATATATTCATAGATTTTGTTGTTTTACTTTCATATCAGCCGACACATTGGATCCTTGCGCTTCATCCCATACACTGACATTAATGACATGACTGTAACTTTGCTGTTCTTGATAAATCTGATCTGTAGTAACATGTTTGACTGTAAATCAATTGCTTGTTATTGTTATTAGACTGTAATTAACGACAGAAAGTTTTTTGGGTTTTTTTGCATATTATCTCCATAAAGTGAGTAATGACTAGTATTAGAGTATGTTAAAATGTGAGAAAACATCAGATTAGCAGCATTAAAATATTGATATTTCATAGTTTTTACACAGTATATCAGTAAATACATGTTTCTTTGCTTCAAAAATTAAACGGATGCACTGTAAACAAAAAAAAAAAAAAAAAAAAGATAAGTGGACTGAACTTAACTAAGTGAAGTCATCTTGTTGCTGTGACTGAGTTAATTTCAGTTGACTTGTAGTTTATTACACTTTAAAACACAAGTTGATACAACATGCAGTCTGTTGACTCAACTTCCTGTATCAGGTGAGTTGAATTTGAAAATATTATATGAGATAACTTTAAGAGATGTTGGTTGAATTTATTTTATCAAGTTCTTACAACCGTGAATCAAGTGGGCTCAACATGGAATGCATAACTGATACAACTTGCAATTTGTTGACTCAACTTACCGTCTCAAGTAATGAGGACTTCAAAATGTTACTAAAGAGAACTCAAAAAGATGCTGCTTGAACTTATTTTATCAAGTTACTGCAACATTTTTTTTTTTTCTCTCATTTTATGCTCTGTTGCCAATCTACCTGGTGATGTCATGTCATGGTGTCCAGCTCTGCGTACATTTTTGCAACTCCAAGAAATATAGCTTCATAAAAAAATTTCAGTCCTATTGTTTTTTTCATACCTAAAAAAGAATAAAACCACTCAGGGAAAAAAATCTTGCTTAGGGTTCTCACAATTCATGCATGAAAGGGTTAATCGTGTTTGATTTTGCATGAGCAAACAGACTCAAGAAAGAAGGGAATTTATGTGCACTTAATGTGTTTATCAAACACCTTCAACAGTTTCAAACAACTTGAAACAACTGCTCCTTCTTGGGCATTTTTGTACTCATATTTCCATCCGGAGGTTCAACGTGCTGTTTAGCATCTTCCATCTTTATTGGCGTACGTGACGGTAATTCTACTTAAACAAACTGCTCCAAATGTGTTGGTGGAGACGTGCAGTCATTCTGCGCTGTAGGTAGGTTAATTGTGTTAAAATTTTTAATCAGTTTAATCATGTAAATGGATTAATGCGTGTTAAAGCATTATTTTTGACAGCCCTAATTTTAACATATCGTCATCCACTATATGGACAAAAGTATGTGGACATGTTGAATTCAGGTGTTTCTTTTCTAACAGGGGTCTGGGATACAAAACAACAATAACAAATGTCATAATATGGTTTTATTTTGGGATAAATATCCTATTGATTATTAATATTGATGTTTCTATGTCAAATCCTCATGAACAGGACATCTTACAGCTGTAGACATGATGTGTCCCAATATTTATGTCCATATAGTTTAGAAACATCAATATTTCCTTCAAGTTTAATGGGAGATTTTCCTTCCTCAGTGAGATGTGAAGAAAGTAGAGCCGGGCAGCAATTATTACCGCGTTAACGCATTCATGAAATAACGCTGACAGTTTTTTTCTGTCCCGTTACTGCCGTTTTATTCTAACTCCTATTCTTCTGCTTGTGTGCGTGTAGCGATTAGCTGCAGATAGACAACAGGTTTACCAAGAAAAGCCGGACGCCCAAAACTTGTGTCCAAATCTGTTCCTGTAGACTCACTGTAAAACTGACACATACAAACTAAATCTGTCTGAGTTCTGTTCACTGCCGCAGTACATTTACATGGCATTATACATTTAAATGAATAGGTAAAAGGTTGCTAGCTCGATGCTAACTTGAATGGGAAAATCCATAGACACGCTAACGATTAGTATTTACAGATTAACTTAAGATTTCCAACGTCTTTTTCTCCAGCAACAAAGGTTCACATTAGAGATATTTGATACTATTCATTCTGACAACAACTGAACAGAAAATACTCACAGACAAACGTTTTTGGGGCCATACAAACAGAGTGAAAGAAACGTGTCTGTTAGTTCCTTCTTATGTCTGAACTGACTACGGGAACACCGCAAGGACAAAACATATGTTAGTGACACTTATTCCCACCACTAGAGGGCCCCCTTTGTTTACTTTGAACACCTGAACATCACATATTATTGGGCTTATTAGTATTAGTACTGATTAGTGGGACTAAGACTCCTGTCAATCACTCACAAGTGGAAATAAACCTGTGTGGACATAAACATGTGTAACAGTAGCGGTCTGTTCCATGGACATTTTCATTTGAATTGTCTTCAGATGGTGGGGGGGGTGGGTGGGGGGGGACACACAGGTGTTTGGAAGCACTGACATGTGCAATTATTTTTATCACTGGAGTACTGCAGTCTGAAATATCACTGAAAGGAAATACACACTGTTGATGCCGGCAACCCCCCCCAATAAGTCTGCGATTAATCATGATTAATCGCAGAAATCCATGTGATTAATTGCATTTAAAATTTCAATCGCTCCCCAGCACTAATGTATTTATATATTTTATTCTTGACTGTCTTAGAATTGATGTGTGTATTTTACCTGAACATCTTACAGAACATAAAACCAAATTTTGTTGCATTGTATAATGGAATTCTGTAATGACAATAAAGCCTGTTCTATTCTGTTCTATTCTATTCTATTCTATAGGGAAAAATGAAGAAAAATACATGCAACAAGAACATCGCGTATCTTTCGTTTGCATTGTGCAGTTGTATTACCACTTACTTTAGTTGTGGAAGATGGTCTGTCTGTTGTATTTACTGACTATTTCTGGTGATATTTTATGATCAGTTTAAGGGTTTAATTAAGTCAAGATCCCTCACAGTCCCTTAGAAAAAATTGTCTAACTTCAGACTATGTTATTACATCTGAGTCGTCATGATTTTCGTTTTTCCTTCATTCCAGAAATATGTTCTTTGCTATATTCACGTGGGTAGGCATGCTGTATATTTGCATATTTAAGTCCAGAATGTCAGAACAAGTCACTAAGAAGATGGACGATGAGGAGTCAAGCTGTTGCGAAAGGAAATGGAGAAGTGTATCTGAAGAGAAAAAGTGTGAAAGGTGCAGGAGAGTAATGACCCAGAGAAGGAGGAAGCAGCAGACCTGATTCCATTTCCACTTATTTTCCTCAGCGTCTCACTTGTTCTGCCCTTATAATACGTGTGCGGTGTTGGCGTGTATTTGCAGAGACTCTGATGTATCTGACCATTCTGGAATGAAATACGACGTTACATTCTCACCCTGTTCTTCTCCAGCTCCATCCCATTCCATCACCATAACAACAGTGGCTGGGTTTATGGGAGCGTTGGCCCCGTTGCATCATGGTATACAGTATATCACCAGTCCCACGTATACAGACGGTGGTAACAATGACCAGAGCATGGCAAACACATGACATGGTCAGTGTTGACTGTGTCTCCAGGATGTGTAGTCATGGTAACCAGGGTGAACATTTCCACTGTTGGGAAGCAGTCCATGTACAAAATAACACCAAATATGTATGGGCTAAGCAAGCTGTCCAAATATTCATGTGCACAAGACAGGTATGTGTGCACATTAGTCTACAGTTGTGCAAAAAAGAAATATGTGTAAACTCTTGAATGAGTTCAGTCGCACTAAAAACTGTATCGTGTGAATTTAATCTGTCAGAATACGAATGAATTAGTTTTGAAATCAAGAATTACAAACACAAAATGGAACGAAATGCAAATGCAAATAATAATAATAATAATAATAATAATAATAATAATAATAATAATAATAATAATAATAATAATAATAATAAAATAAATAAATAAATAAATAAAAGATTGAGTTCAGTTGTACATAAATTGTATTGTGTGAATTTTAATCTCTCAGAATACAAATGAATTAGTTTTGAAATCAAGAATTACAAACATGAAATGCAAATTTAAAAAATATATGAATAAATAAATAAATAAATAAATTAATTAATTAAAAATAAATAAATAAATAAATGAATAAAAAAAGAATGAGTTCAGTCGTACATAAACTGTATTGTGTGAATTTTATGTCAGAATACAAATGAATTAGTTTTGAAATCAAGAATTACAAACACAAAATGGAACTTTACGGTTGTGCTTTCTCCATCACAAATACGAATTCACCACTGTGACTAATGTCAAAAATTCAAGAAAAACACATGTAAGGTGAAAGGAACATGTATTTTAGAACATTAGAACATGAGTTTTCTAACATTGGACCCCCATGTGTGCTGGTCCAGACCCCTGTCCACATCCACATGACCCCTTTGAACATCAGTCCTTACATTAGTGCAGCGGTCTGCAGCCTTTATTATCAGTCAGAGCCATTTTACCTCCTCCCTCTTCCGCCAAAGAAATAGTCTGGAGCCGCAAAAAATAACAGAGCTTATAAACTTTCAAAAGTTTTAATCTTTTTTTTTTTTTTACATTTTATCTGTTTACAACTAGGGATGCAAATTATTGATTAATTCATTAATCGTTAGTTGGTTGCCCTTATCGATCAATTAACGATTAATTGATAAGTGTCGATTTTCCT
Source organism: Sphaeramia orbicularis (assembly GCF_902148855.1). Classification (NCBI taxonomy): domain Eukaryota; kingdom Metazoa; phylum Chordata; class Actinopteri; order Kurtiformes; family Apogonidae; genus Sphaeramia; species Sphaeramia orbicularis. The sequence continues at coordinate 50,967,716 of NC_043975.1, forward strand.
GAGAACCTGAATTTCTTTTTCAATACGGTCTGTAAGAATAAAAGCTAAATACTGTTTATACACTTAATAAAAACCAGGTCATATTCCTTAATGACTGATTCATTGAACCATTGGATACAGTCAGTGTTTCCTGTGGAATTCATCTGTTGTTGTGGCGCTGTGGAATGGGGGGGGGTGTACGTGCATGCGTTTCACTGGGGGGGTGGGGGGGTGGGTGTACTCGCACGTGCGCAGTACGGCCGGGGAATGCGTGCGTGCCTGCGTCGCTTTCCGTCCTACTTCTAATACTACGGGGTTCGGTGCAGTCTGTGCTCCCGCAGAAGTGACAGCAGAACTTTTCACTCATTTATCTTTTCCTCACCTTCACAAATGCATTCCATAGCTGTGGCTGAACCAGGAGCCTGGAGGAGGTTTTCAACTTCTGTCTCACTGACCGTGGACTAGACCGACCTCCAGGGAAACGCTCTGACACCCACCCCACATTTGTGTGTGTATTTATTGGGGGGTGCACCGCTGCCACACACAGACGGTCTTTCTGTGTTTGCTCCTTCATGTCCATGCAGACGTTCTAACTCACCAACGCCATGATCCGGTTCGATGACCGCCTATCCCAGCCGCGGCGTTGCAGCGCGGACAAACCGGCAGCCTTCAGACAGGTGTGGACGGGTGGACAAGGACAGTTAGTAATAATTTAATCGAGCAAATTCTTTTCGACAATTATCATTTGTCGATTAATTGTTTACATCCCTAGTTCCAACCACTGAATACAACAAACAGAAGTGCAGTGTGGAATGAATTCTGGAGTATGATTACTCTAAAAGTACACAGTAAAAGTAGTTCACAGTATTTGTGTTAATAGTATATGAAGTACTAATACCAAAAATACCAAATTCACAAGGTACTTAATGTAAAAGATAATTTTATTCATCATTGAATTTAGTCTTAAAGCCTATTTCAGATGAAAAAAACAAACACTTTTGTGTCTTGGAATGGAATCTGTTGTAGGATTACTCCAAAAGTACACAGTACTCATACTCATACAGTCATTCTGTGAAAGTATCACTATTTATGGAAATGATTCTCTTCAAAACTCAACACTGCCTCCACAGTTCCCAGTTGTACTGCTCCATATTCAGTTCACATCCGCAAGCTCCTGGAAAACAGACAGAATTATGTGAGTAATCAACAAAGGACGGACAGAACCCTCCGTCTGTCTCCGTCTGCGTCTTTAACGTAGATCACAAATGAGCCCTTACTGTGGTTGTCTGAAGGCACATTCGCTCCATGCAGCTCATCCACCGTAACTGTCGAATGAGTAGCACACAAGAAACATGCTAACGTCTGGACTTGACCATGCAGAGGAGAATGGGGGCTGGCTTCTGCAGTAAAGGGAGGAGCCCCGCATTAGTACCATTACTTCATCAGTCCTTACATTAGTACCATTACTTCATCAGTCCTTACATTAGTACCATTACTTCATTGTTCCTTACATTAGTACCATTACTTCATTGTTCCTTACATTCCTTATATTAGTACCATTACTTCATCGTTCCTTACATTAGTACCATTACTTCATTGTTCCTTACATTCCTTATATTAGTACCATTACTTCATCGTTCCTTACATTAGTACCATTACTTCATTGTTCCTTACATTCCTTACATTAGTACCATTACTTCATTGTTCCTTACATTCCTTACATTAGTACCATTACTTCATTGTTCCTTACATTAGTACCATTACTTCATGGTACCTAACAAAGCAGGTCCACTCACTGTTCATGCACAGGTGGACCTTACAGACCCTGTAGACCACATTGGACCTCACAGACCCTGTAGACCACATTGGACCTCACAGACCCTGTAGACCACATTGGACCTCACAGACCCTGTAGACCACATTGGATCTCACAGACCCTGTAGACCACATTGGACCTCACAGACCCTGTAGACCACATTGGACCTCACAGACCCTGTAGACCACATTGGACCTCACAGACCCTGTAGACCACATTGGACCTCAGATTGTTGACTCACTGGAACTGTTGATGTCACTGTCTTGTAATGTATGTGGAAATTACCAAAAATAGTCACTTGCCAGATAAAGGGTTAAAAGTGGGATGGTCTCTGCAGCAGTAAAGTACAGATACAGATGAACCCCAGGTGCAAAGTGACAGACTGTTTACATGTAGCCGGGGATTTTTGAAAACGGAGACTTTTGTCTGCATTTGTTCCTATTGTTGACACGACGGGCACACGCACCGAAAACGAAGGTTTCTGAAAACTTTGACCAAAGTGGAGATTTCAGCAAAGTTTTGTTTTTGCGTTCGTGTGTAAACAGAAGGAATCGTGGAAGTGGAGATTCTCTGAAGGACATCACAGTTTTCGAAGGAAATATTCTACGAAGTTCACATGTGATGATCCAGTTTAGAAGAAGAGGATGGAGCTGAGAAATGAAGTTACAAGTATGACAGGAGAAAAGAAGGAAGTTAAAAAAAAATACGGTAATTTTCCATAATTAAAATACAGTTTTTTGCCCTAACTTTACATGAGATTTTGCTTTTTTTTTTTTTTTTACTTTTTAATGTTTAATAAAGAATATTTACATGTATTAAAACAATCCAATTCCCTATAAATATCTATATAAATAATTTTCAGTGAGACTCAGTTGTCCAATCCACTGATAAAAACTGTATTTGGACAGTTTATCAGTGCTTATACATGTTATACATTCACAAAAATACATTTATTCAACATTTTTGTTGTGAAACCTCCTGTAATTACACAAGATATTTGTCAATGAACAAACAAGTCTGGTTCAACTGACAGAACTAATACTTCGTTTATGGTTAACTGTCAGTAATTTTATCTGGTTTTATTATTATTATTATTATTTTTACAGTATTAAACTTTAAATTAACAGTTTAATCTCATGAATAGAAAAGAAATATTTGTGAAATTACGATACATTTACAGCTGTGTTTTAACTGTATTTTTGTGTGAGAAAAAGAAAAAAATGTCTTTTAAAAAATGGAAATTTTATGGTTATTCACAGTTACAGTTTTTTCATGTTCTTTTCCATTTGACATGTAAAATCACAGTCTACTTTTGTAATTTCATTGATATTTTCCTGTATCTTAAAAATACAGGTAAATCTGTAAAATAAACAGTGAAAATTCTGTTAAATTACAATTTTTTTATTTTTTTTTTTTACAGTGCACGATAGCTGCTTAACACGATCTTCGTGTGTTTACTTGATATAAAATAAGGATTTTATAGGTGTTTCCACATTTTCATCCTTCATATTTAGTTTATTTTATTTGTTTGTCCTTTATCTGTTCTGTCCAGTTCAGTAGACAGTAAATGAAGTCATAATTTACGTCTGTGCACAGTGGTCTTCATAAACTAAAGACAAAACATGATTGAAGCTGTTAAAAACTACAGGACAAACACGGTTCCACTCAGAATTTAAACCCTTTCTCATCCCCTGTCACATCAGAAACGCAATTTGTAATTGTAAAATTATTATTATTATTATTATTATTATTATTATTATTATTATTATTATTATTATTATTGTAAATATATTACATTTTTATTGGATTTTTTCCATGTTAGACCAAACTCTGATTTTCTAAACACTGGACTATTTACCAAAAACAGTCACTTGCCAGATAAAGAATCAAAAGTGGGATGGTCTCCGCTGCAGTAAAGTACAGATACAGATGAACCCCAGGGGCAAAGTGACAGCCTCTGATTTTCTAAACCTTGGGCTTTCCAAACATAACCAAATGCCATCAGTGTTTAAACTCCAAACATAAAACTCAATAAACAGACTGTAGATATGAACAGGAAGTTAATATCCCTGCAGCTAAAAAGCCCAGAACAGACAAAACCAACACTATCTGTGTGGAGGGGCTTAATGGTTTTTCTGTGCTGAACATGTCTGCGTTCCTCATGCTCACCATCACTGGCGTTGCCGTGAAATAATTGGCCATTTATCTGAAAATGGCATTGAATCATTCTGGCATTAATGTATGCCTGATGTTTTAGAGGTGTCCCTGAGCGATGCCTACCTTTAAACATAAATAATCCAAGGCTTTGAATGGGCTGTCCGTGCTCTTTATAGTCCCAGCGTACGTATGTGTGGACGAGCTGCAGGGCTTTCATCTTTAATCTGCATATGTGTTTACATTCAGGAAAACCACAGCAAGCGGTGATTCATTCTGTGACTCACTACTGCATATACCCTTTCTGAAGTGATGCAAGTATAATAGCTTATCTGACCCATTAGTACTGTTCACAGCCCCTCAGTACATCACTGTGACATACGTCTGGGGTCAGGAAGCTGTCAAAATATTTGGGTGCATAAGACAGATATGCATGCATATTAGCCTGTAGCTGTGCAAAAATGAATATAGTTGTGCAAAAAAAAAAATATTTGTAAACTCTAGAATGAGTTCAGTTGTATGTAAAATGCATTGTGTGTATTTTATGTCAGAATAGGAATGAAAAAGTTTTGACATCAAGAATTACAAACACAAAATGCAACTTTACGATTACATTTTCTCCATCACGAATACAAATTCACCAACGTGACTCAACACTGTAAAAAAAATAAAAAATCTGTAATTTAACAGAATATTTACTGTTTATTTGACAGATATTTCCTGTATTTTTCAGATACAGGAAAATATCAATGAAATGACAAAAACAGACTGTGATTTTACATGTCAAATGGAAAAGAACAGGAAAAAACTGTAACTGTGAATAACCAGAAAATTTACATTTTTTTTAAAAGAAATTTTTTTCTTTTTCACAGAAAAATACAGTTAAAATACATTTGCAAATGTGTCATAATTTCACAAATATTTCTTTTCTATTCATGAGATTAAACTGTTACTTTAAGTTTAATACTGTAAAAAAAATAATAAAACAAGATAAAATTACTGACAATTAACCGTAAAATAAGTACGGTATTTGTTCTGTCAGTTGAACCAGACTTGTTTGTTCATTGACAAATATCTTGTGTAATTACAGGAGGTTTCACAACAAAAATGTTGAATAAATGTATTTTTGTGAATGTATAACATGTATAAGCACTGATAAACTGTCCAAATACAGTTTTTATCAGTGGATTGGACAACTGAGTCTCAATGAAAATTATTTATATATATATTTATAGGGAATTGGATTGTTTTAATACATGAAAATATTCTTCATTAAACATTAAAAAGTAAAAAAAAAAAAAAAAATCTCATGTTAAGTTAGGGCAAAAAACTGTATTTTAATTATGGAAAATTACCGTATTTTTATGAGATGGTTATTTTCTGTTATTTTACAGTATTTTTTTCGCCACCCCTGCTGCCGGAATAATACCGTTTTTTTTTTTTATGAGTTTTTTTTTTTTTTTTTACAATTTACTGTAAAAATACGTCATCACTTCACTGGCATTATTTATCGAGCAGAAGATACATCGATTCCACAGATAGTGCATGACTTCAGGTTCCATTTCCACGGCAAGCTCAGACAGGATCACTGTGCAAGATGGCTGACGAAGTCCGAGAACGAAATCAGGTCAAATCAGCCCATTTGTACATTGTTCTGACCATAGAAGGAAGAGAAGGAACCTGAACTCATGCGCTATCTGTGGAATTGACGTATCCTCTGCTCGATAAATAATGCCTGTGAAGTGGTTCATTCAAGAGTTTACAAATATTTCTGTTTTGCAAAACTATAGACTAATATGCACCAGGGCTGGGCAAGTTAATGTGTTATTACCGCATTAACACATTCATTAAATAATGCCGACAATTTTTTTAAATCTCCCGTTAATGCCATTTTATTCTAACTCCTATTCTTCTGCTTGTGTGTGTGTAGCAATTAGCTGCAGATAGACAACAGGTTTAACAAGAAAAGCTGGACGCCCAAAACTTGTGTCCAAATCTGTTCCTGTAGACTCACTGTAAAACTGACACATACAAACTAAATATGTCTGAGTTCTGTTCACTGCCTTAGTACATTTACATGGCATTATACATTTAAATGAATGGGAAAAAGATCACTAGCTCGATGCTAACTTGAATGGGAAAATCCATAGACATGCTAACGATTAGCATTTACAGATTAATTTAAGATTTCCAACGTCTTTTTATCCAGAAACAAAGGTTCACATCAGAGATATTTGATACTATTCATTCTGACAACAACTGAACAGAAAATACTCACAGGCAAACGTTTTTGGGGGATATACAAACAGAGTGAAAGAAACGTGTCTGTTAGTTCCTTCTTATGTCCGAACTGACCACGGGAACACCGCAAGGACAAAACATACGTTAGTGCCACTTATTCCCACCACTAGAGGGCCCCCTTTGTTTACTTTGAACAACTGAACATCACATATTATTGGGCTTATTAGTATTAGTACTGATTAGTGGGACTAAGACTCCTGTCAATCACTCACAAGTGTAAAAAAAAACATGTGTGGACATAAACGTGTAACAGTAGCGGTCTGTTCCATGGACATTTTCATTTGAATGTCTTCAGATGGTGGGGGTTATAACTCTACAATTAATCGTGATTAATCGCAGAAATCCACGCGATTAAGTGCAATTAAAAGTTTTAATCGCTGCCCAGCACTAATGTGCACGCATTATTTTCTTTTTCTTTTTGCACACATTTCTGTATTATGCACACAAATATTTTGACAGCAGCCTTACCCCATACATGTGTAGTAAAGCACACAGCGTCCATTTAATGAGAACCTGTCGTCTCCTTCTGGGTTGTTCATTATCTCACTGCTGCTGCTGAACAGATCTGTGCTTACTTGTGAATAAGTGATGCCTTCCCTCCCCTGTCTGAGGTTATCTGCAGAGCTCCTCTGCCTGTTGTTTAATGAATGATGCTGCTGATACTCTATCTGTCAATGTTTAGGAAACAGGAAGACACAATGATGCTGTGAATGTTCTTCAGAAGCATCAGTTATTACCAGAGCAGGCGTGGACAGGCACACCATTCTGACCAGAACAGAGCTGATGATTATTTCCGTTCCTCAGTAGTAAGGATGTGTTGTTGCAAACTCTGGATCCAGTGAGTGAATATGTTTCTGTTCTGGAGGACTACGTTCCAGTCGTTTCATAGCCTGAGGAGTCAAGGCCTAGCATTACTCCTGTGATTCGCTGTTTACGACTGCTGCAGTAGATGTGGAGGAGATGTGGAAAACCAATAGAGTGAAAAAAAAAACACATTCACCACAATAAAATGTTGCTTCTGCAAATCATGGATACACAAAAGCCTAATATTTCTCATTCAAAAGTACACTTTAAATAAGTATTCCCACACTTACATATTGTTATCCTCATGTCATAATCACCTAAATCAGGGGTGGGCAACCTTTACAGCCTGAAGAGCCATTTTTGTCTCGAAAAAATGAAATCTGACCGGAGCCATGAATAAAAAATGTAAACCCATCTACATTTTATCATGAGGTGGCTGCTCAGCTGGAGCCTATTTGGGATTAGTTTGCTATTTAACTTTGTATTTCCAATACAATAATGCAATGTCTAGTGAATTTATGAAATTATACGACTACAAGAAAGAAAACATTCAAGATTCAGCATTCAAACATTCAAGGCTTACAATTTCTAAATTATGACTTTTTTACCGCACTATTGTAAATTTATTTTCAAAATATTATGACTTTAATCTCATAAAAGTATGACAATTTTGTTAAAGTATGAGTTTTTTTTTAACTACGACTTTATTCTCATAATATTATGGCTTTATTCTCGTAGTGACAAGTGTTTTTATTTTTCCTATGTGGCCCTAATACACTGTCATACAGTAATATGTATGTGTATGTGTTTGTAGTTAAATGGCAAAAGAAGAAAACACACCACAACAACCATGACCCCCACAAATATAATGAAAAAAAAAATCTTTTCAATAAGAACATCAGATGCAACTACACACACACGCACACACACACACACACACACACACAGATGTCTGTATATTGTACTACTGTCAACAGTGAGTCAAACTGAAACCTGCAGTTTATAAGACTTGAACAACACTAACCCCCCCCCCCCCCCCCCCCCGCCATACACCCACACTCTCAGAAACAGAGGTACAAGATCAGAACATTTCTGTTCCTATAAGTCCATTTTTTCAGACTGTTCTCTCAAAAGTACAGTATTGGTCTGTAGGAGTCCAGAGTGTCCCCTTTAGACTGTGAAAAAGGCTCCACAGTTCTGTCCAGTCCACATGTGGACTCTAAGGAACCCTGCAGCATTCAAACTGTGTGCAGACCATGAGAACAGGCTCTAGACTAGAACTGAACAGTAGGACCAACTAGAGTTCAAACATTAGGCTGAGCACATTATTTATTATATATCATACTGTAATTACTCTGTATTATATTTAATAATAGTTTGTGTTTTAATTTAATACCCAATTAGCTCAAAGATAATAGCCTAATCATTTATTTCTCTTATTAGAACCTCTGATTACTGACATAATCTGTGTTTGATCCAGTTTTCATTCACACCTCCATGTCTTGATATCGTAGTTTGCCTATGCCGTTTTTTTTTTTTTTTTCTCAATTAGTCCACCGGTTCAAACTGTAAACATCATGGCATTATCAACTATATGAGAATTTTCTTTCTGTGTAAAGTACTTTAGGTACAAAAATGGACCATTTCAAAGGGTACAGAAATGTCTCTGAAAAAAGTACACCCCCAGAGACAAGCATGTGTACCCTTTAAGTACAAGCTGGTACCTCTGTTTATGAGAGTGCAGTAGCAAAAATCTGATCTGTATCCAGACAAGTTGTAGATAATAATCAGCTCTTACCTTTTGACTTCCATGTCATAGTTTTAATGTGTTCATTTTCTCTTCATTGAAATCAGATTTCTGTCAGTGATCATGATTCATGATATGGGGCAGAAACATAATCTCATTGAAATGAACCTGAAGCTCATTTTAAGATTGCAAAAGCAAGGTTTCCCACCTTTATCATTGGAGACATTGGAAATGCCTTTGACAGTGTCTGCTTTTGGTCTAATACAGGGGTGTCAAACATGCGGCCCAGGGGCCAGATCCGGCCCACCAAAGGTTCCAGTCCAGTAAAGTACTTCAGGTACAAAAATGGATCATTTTGAAAGGGTACAGAAATGTCTCTGAAGAAAGTACACCCCCAGAGACAAGCATGTGTACCCTTTAAGTACAAGCTGGCACCTCTGTTTTTGAGAGTGTATATTCACACCTAAGAATTAGATTTCTTCAACTCTATTGATTCTGACCAGGTTACAGTTTTTTCCAAAACATAATGTTGATAAAGTTTGAGGGAGTCCTTTTAAAAGTGGAGTTGTGTGTCTGTTGGCGTCAGCTCTATGTGGTTTATGTACTTTTCATGAAACATGTTGATTAAAATGCCACTTACCACGCTCACACACTGCTTGGCTGCATGGTGAGATAATCCATTTATGTCCGTGTGTGTGTGTGTGTGTGTGTATGTGTCTGTGGTGTGTGTGTATGTGCAGTGTGTGTGTGTGTGTATGTGTGTGTGTCCTGCTGCTCTTCCCCTATTGCTGTGTCTCGATCGATCAGGTGTCGACCACCCCATCCACTTCCTTTCCTTCTGATCTATTTTGGTCTCATTACCTTCCCATCATCCTCTTCTCCTCCTGCCTTCCCTCCATCTTCTAGACATCAGCACATGCCTTAATTATTTTGTCACTTCAGAACAAAATGCCGCCATAAGTGAGGATGCCTGATGGAGTATAAGCCGTGATATCGATTCACTTCTGCTTGGTGATTTTTATTCCATATTTGCGATAACGGGGTTGGCTCACACCTAGTCACACTGTTGTGTCTGTGAAAGGAAGCATCAGAGTCATGCTTCATATTAATTCAGTCATTAGAACCACAGAAACATTCACTCCAGTTCACAGTAGAACTGCCTTAGGACACAATATATGATCTGTTACAGCTGTTTACTGTACAGTTAACATTCATACGACTAATACCAGATTTTAAACCCTTTGAAGTTTGGATTATCTTTATTGTATCATTAACCCTTTCATGCACGGTGGTCACTCCAGTGGTCGGTCACTCCAGTGGTCACTCCAGTGGACAGTTGTTCTCCAGCTGTTCTCTTGTATATTCATGGGTTTTGTTATTTTAGTTCCATTTCAGCCAACACAGTGGACACTCATGCACCATCCCATAATAATACACTGCCATTCATACCATTACTGTAACTTTCCTGTTCTTAATTAACCTGATCAGCACTAACATGTTTGAGTGCGAATCAATTGTTAATTGTTATTAGACTGTAATTAAGTTTTCTTACACAAAATGTTTTTTTTTTTTTTTTTTTTGCATATTATCTCCATGAAGAGAGTAATAACTAGTATTAGAGTTTGTTAAAATGTGAGAAAACGTCAGATTAGCTGCATTAAAAATGTTCTCATTTCATAGTTTTCACACAGTTTATCACTTTTTGATATTGCATTTTAAATAAATGTTTCTTTGCTTCAAAAAATTAAACACATGGTGTCCAGCTGAATGGACATTTTTGTAACTCCCTAAAAAATAGGTTCATTAAAAAAATTTACATCACATTGGTTTTTTTTCCATGCCTAAAGAGGAATAAAAACACTCAGGAAAAAAATCTTGACTAAGGTTCACATAATTAATGCATGAAAGGGTTAAGGAAAGAAAGAAGGAAGGAAGGAAATCACACGCTTATTTTTAGGTTCAAACTTTTCTTTATAATCAGAACTTGACACCAACTTGATAAACAGTGAAACATTTTACAAATCCAGATGAAAATGATGGAGTAAGAAACCATAGCTTTTATGTCAGATATGTTATGGTCAGATGTCTTAATTCACCTCAGATTCACAGTTGTACGAGGGTTAATGCCCTTTCAGTGGCATTTGCAATGTATTCAGTTTTAATGATAGTATAAAAGGAGTAGTGTTGAAACCAAACATGACATTTCAGTTCATTGTGATGCAGGTATTTTGTTCTTTGTATCAAATACACACAATATGAACTGAAATTTGAAGCATTACCTGCAGGACTTCTTTTTTTTTTTTTTTCAACTTTTAGCTGAAAGCTCAGTATTTGCACGTATGTCATACTGTTCATCTCATCAGTTTTGGACGTTCCACATACTGTTTACGTCTGACAGTGTTGACACTGATTTGAAAGCTGACCATAAGTCTTCTGTTCTTGGAATTGTGTGGATCTCCTCACAGCTGCTGGTTAGTCAGACACCTGTGTCCTTCAGAACATGAATGTTCCTCTCAGTCAGCTTCTGGATTCTGCAGATTGTAAACTACTTTATCTGTAAAGATCGTACAAGGTGCAGTTTGAACTTTTAGCCCTTAGCAGAGCAGGAGCTCTCAGTTCTGGAATTCAACAACAAAAAGGAACTCTTCAGACTTCCCAGAATGACTCCAAGCTCTTCCGTTCTGTCCTGTGTCCATCTGATGTTCTTTCTTCTGCTTAGCCACTGGTGATGGGAATTCCGGCTCTTTTTAGAGAGCCGGCTCTTTCGGCTCCCAAGTGGCTCTTCAGATTTTTTGGTGCTTAAATTAATTTATTACCAACCATAATGTAAAGTTATGCTCAATATGAGTTACTAATGTAAAAAAACATGCACTATATCAAATGTTTATTCTATAAATATACCTTTATTTATACACTCTCCAGAGTGATAAAAAGAAATAAATTAGAAATTGCAAAAAAAAAACAAACGCTTTACTATTTACAAATGACCTTTACTAACTTTGAACTATTTTAAACTTTTAGCTTTTTACTACTAAACAAATTTAAAGAGAAACAACACACAGAAGCTTCCAGAATCACACAACAAACTAGAAATGAACTGAAACTGGTTGGAAATCACATGCAGTCATCTGAAGCAGTTCTTCATCAGTTGTGTTCTGTCTGCTGGGGTCATAGACTTTTGCCTAAACTGGTTCATAGAGCTGTGGGTTGGACAGTTAGGGGGTTGTACTGGTGGACTGGACAATGGGGGGTGGGGGGTGGGGGGGGCAGAGCAGCTCCTGTCATTCACATCAAAGAGCCGACTCTCAGAGCTGATTCATTCATGACCAACACATCACAATTAGCGACAGCATCATACGTCATATTTGATATTAACCAATCCCATGTTAGCTGAGCACAGCTTCTATAAGTCAGACTGATTTTCTGTATTAGCTACAACTGACTCTGGACAGAGGGTGGAGCTTCGTCTGTTTACTCATTTGTGCACAAATAAACGGATCGCCTGACTGAAGCAAATCCATTCTCCACCAAGTCTTTGTTGTTTTCCTACCATCACAACAGTTTGCACAGTTACACTGCACATGTATGTAAATATATATTTAGTAATAGTAGTTTATATTTTATGCTCATTCTCTTTTCCATGCCATTCTTAAATGCCACTGTGTTTTGTTTGTTTTAATTTCCCAGGTAAATTATTCTATTTCTCTTTTTATGCATCTTAAATTCTTTTGTCATTCAGTGTGGACGGCAAAGTCCGATTTTCATTGTAAAGGGAAACCTTACACATAAAAATAAAACCCTTTGAATAGGGCTGTGTATCGGAAAGAGTCTGGCGATATGATACAAATCACAATACTAGGATCACAATACAATATATCACAATATATCATGATACTGTTAAAAAGGCAATTTTTTTGTTTCTTTTTTTTTTTTTTTAAATGATTATTTCCTGGAAGGATTGAATTACACCAGAAATATGTACAAATACTAAACACATTTTTATTTCAGAACAGGATCTAATGTTATATCACAACATTTTTCTATTTCTCCTAGTTTCCAAAGGAACTCCCATCTGCCTCTCAGACAGTAAAAGTGCTTTTAGGATGTGTAAAATAACCATTAACTAATAAAACAGTGTTAAATAATACTAAATAAGATATAAACAATAAAGAAACCCCCCCAAAAAATGAACCTCAGCCACATCTGCATTTGAATAAATACTTAAAAATACAGATACAGTACTTTTTAATATCGATACAGTATTGTGAAATTAAATATCATGATATATTGCAGAACTGATATTTTCTAACAGCCCTACCTTTGAATGTTGAATCTAGTTTATGAAGAAATTTCAGAAATGAGAGGAAGTGGTTTATTATTTTACAAAGGACTTTGTGTTTGCTTTATTTTTTCACGCACCAGTGTGTCTTTTTCTTCCCGACTATCTGCGACAGTGATACAAGAGGAACAGGAAAAAAAAGTTTTTTGCACTCAGTCTGCATTTAATTAGCATCTGATTTGTGATGGTAGTGTCTAATTATACCATCAGTGTCTGGAGCTGCCATTACCTCAGGCTGATTGCAGAGTGTGGGGCATAGTTCAGTCTCAGTTCTCCAACTGCCTTTAAGTGCTGCGACTGTTTGTTGATTTTTGCAAGATAACATTAAGGCTGAAACTCAGAATGCAAAACGCCACCTCATTACACATAGTCAAGAAATGATTTTAGTTGAGCAAACATAATTACTGTAACTGTTTGTATGCTTCAAGTTGGGCCCTGTTTCTGTTTTTTAGGATTTAGTTCGAGCATCCCTCATGTTTTCAAAATGAGACTCTTGAAGGTCCAGTGTGTACATTTTACAAGGATTTAAGAGGATGGAACTACAGAAATGAAATGGGATATTTGTAATTTTGTTCTCCTGAGTGTGTAATCACTTGAGAGTATGAATCATGTCATTTTAGATTGGGATATTCACACCTATACAGAGGGCATATGTCTGATTTCCCCAGGAACTCAGAACACACTTGTGTTTTCCGTTGTACAGTGGGAGGTGGGAGGAGTTAAAATTTTGATACATGCTGATAGAATAGACCTTATTCTTTTCATAGACATCTGGCATAATCACTTCGCCCCCCCGCTACCTGTGGAATGGGGGGGGGGGTAAAACACAGAGCAGTGAGTCAGACCAACCCACTATATAAATAGACCAGGGCTGTCAAACTCATGTTAGTTCAGTTCCACATTCAGCCCAGTTTGATCTGCAGTGAGCCGAACCAGTTAATTAATAACAGTAAAAAAAGTAAAATTATATTATGATCAGGTTTACACCTACAAAGTTTCCTTAAAAAATCTGAATAACGTGAACAACTTGAATTGTCTGAAGAAAAACAATTGCAATTTTAACAATATTATGTAGAGCTGCAACTGATTAATCGATTAGGTGCTTGAAGCAAATGCAAAAATTACGATTTGATTAATCGACTCGAATTGATTGAAGGGAAATATTCTATTGCAGTTTTCCTGAATTGAAGCTTGTCTGGAACACAACAGTGGAACCAATGTTTAACAGCACAGAAATGAAGGGAACAAAGCTCTGATTCAGGAGAATTGTGGTTGAATGATTTTTTTGGATCACTTTGAGTCGATTAATCGGTGTCAGCTCTAATATTCTGCCTCAGTTTATCCGTTTATCATTTACACGTGTGTTTCAATTGCACAAAACATTTAGTAAGAGGCAGAATATTGTGAAAACTGCATTTACTTTTCTTAAGACTTTTCTGTTTGTTCAGGTTATTCACACTTTTTTTTGTAAAACTATAGTTTGATAATGTAAACATTTTCATGTAATTTTACTTTTTTACACCAAAAAAATAAAGACAAAATTTGGGGTTGTCATTATTTATGGGTTATTCTGATAATATTTTACTGGTTCTGACCCACTCCAAATCTAAGTGGACTGTATGTGTCTGTATGTGGAACCTGAATTAAAATGATTTTGACACCAATTTTTTCATCAATTCATCCCATGGGCTGGATTTGGCCCCTGAGCCGCATGTTTGACACCTGTGAAATAGACGTTTTGGTTTTTTTTTTTTTTTTTTTTTTAAACAGTGTTTTCCTTGTGTTTTTACTGTTATTTCCAGTGTTGTGGGGATTTTTCTTTTTTTTTTTTTTTTTTTTCCTGTTTTTACTGAGTTTTGACTGTGTAACTGCTTTATGGAGTTTAACCAGGTGTCAAAAAGCAGCTGGACTGATTTATTAAAAAAAAAAGAGCCCAAAACAAAAACGACTGCACCTAAATCTTTGTTGTTGTTCACAGTTCATGTTCCACATCCTAAATCTCTTACTGATGTACATTCTGAGTGCCTTATTGAGTCAAATCCTGTCAAACTTCAATTCTCTTTGTCTTTTTCTGTTCTTCCACCTGTTTTGACTCTAAAACACACAGTAAAACAAAACCACTGAAGAAAAGGAACACAAACACAAACTCACAGCAGCTTTAATGAACCTGAAACAGACCACATGGACATGCGATTAATTGTGATTAAAAAATTTAATCGCTGCCCAGCACTACTTATCTTATCTTATTTTATCTTTTCATATCTTATCTTATCTTATCTTATCTTATCTTATTTATTTTATCTTATCTTATCTTATTTTATCTTCTCTTCTCTTCTCTTCTCTTCTCTTCTCTTCTCTTCTCTTCTCTTATCTTATCTTATCTTATCTTATCTTGCCATATCTTATCTTATATCTTATCGTATCTTATCTTATCCTATTTTATCTTATTTTATCTTATATCTTATCTTATATCTTCTCTTCTCTTCTCTTTTTTCTCTTCTCTTCTCTTCTCTTCTCTTCTCTTTTTTCTCTTCTCTTTTTTCTCTCCTCTCCTCTCCTCTCCTCTCCTCTCCTCTCCTCTCCTCTCCTCTCCTCTCCTCTCCTCTCCTCTCCTCTCCTCTCCTCTCCTCTCCTCTTCTCTTCTCTTCTCTTCTCTCCTCTCCTCTTAAATAAAGCAGTTGGGCTGACACAGTCGGTGCAGTATTCTCTAAAACCACCCAGTGCCTGGTTGGTGGTAGTTGTGTGTAGTTTTGCAGGTGTGGCTGTGGTGGTGGTCTGTGGTGGTGGTCTGTGGTGGTGGTCTGTGGTGGTGGTCTGTGGTGTGAGGTGCGTCAGTACAGGAGGACTGCTGCTGCTGCTGCATTAGTAATGGAGCGCCTCAGTGTGTCTACGTCATTACACAACTGTTCTTTTCTCCTGCTGTCTGTCAGAGCGATACAGACAAGGAGAATGAGGATGACAGAAAACAGGGGAACAGCGAGGATCACATTAAATGGTGTGGACCAGAAATGAACTGTTGCATACGTGTGTCATCTCTCAGCGGTTTGACCGGTTGCCGGTGGTAACCCGTTCTGCTTTTGTATTTTAATGGTGCGTAGCAGACGACTTTTAGAGGACTGATGGAGGAGGTTTAAAGGCCAGTACATTAGCGATAGTTTGGAGGCAGTAAAAGCCAATAACTGATGGTTCAGCCAGAGATGGATTAGGGATGCACCGATCCGACTGTGTGAGCTCCCATGTCGATGCCCATGCTGGGGACTTGGGGATAGGTCGATACCTGATAACGATCCAATACTGATGATTTAGAATCTCTGTAGAGCATCTACCAACATTAGCTGTACTGTAAAAAAATCTGTAATTTAACTGAATTTTCACTGTTTATTTGACAGATTTTTCCTGTATTTTTCAGATCCAGGAAAATATCAGTGAAATGACAAAAACAGACTGTGATTTTACATGTCAAATATAAAATAACATGAAAAAACTGTAACTGTGAATAACCAGAAAATTTCCATTTTTAAAACTAATTTTTTCTTTTTTCACAGAAAAATATTGTAATACACTATCAATACAATATCATAATTACACAAATATTTCTTTTGTATTCATGAGATTAAACTGTTATTTTAAAATTTAATACTGTAAAAAAAAACAAAAAAAAAAAAACTAGGTAAAATTACTGACAGTTAACAGTAACAGAAGTATTAGTTCTGTCAGTTGAACCAGACTTGTTTGTTAATTGACAAATATCTTGTGTAATTACAGGAGGTTTCACAACAAAACTGTTGAATAAATGTATTTTTGTGAATGTATAACATGTATAAGCACTGATAAACTGTCCAAATACAGTTTTATCAGTGGATTGGACAACTGAGTCTCACTGAAAATTATTTATATATATATTTATAGGGAATTGGATTGTTTTAATACATGTAAATATTCTTTATTAAACATTAAAAAGTAAAAAAAAAAAGCAAAATCTCATGTAAAGTTAGGGCAAAAAACTGTATTTGAATTATGAAAAATTACCGTATTTATATGAGATGGTTATTTTCTGTTATTTAACAGTATTTTTTTTGTCACCCCAGCTGCTGGAATAATACTGTTTTTTCCAGTTTTTTTTTTTTTTTCCAGTGTGTGCACTACCTCCAGCAGCAGTGGCTTTTTTTGATCTGTTGAGCTGCTGGTATTCTTCGTGCTTCTTTGCGTGGTGCTTCTACAGGTGCTTAATTAAATTTGTTGTGTTGTATTTGGCAGTGCTCCCACCCCTGGCAACATTCACTTTACCAGCAGTACAATCTGCTGTCGAGTTAGTCGTGTGGTAAGGCTGAAATAGCTCCAAGTCACAGACTCCGTAGTTCACTCCTGTTGCCTGTCTGTGTTTGCAACAACTCCACTCAACTCTCCGCTTTCATGACGTAGTCCATATTACAAAAATGTGAAGTGGATGGATGGGTCTTATGGATCGTTTGCTTTTACAGGTCCCTGATACAGTTAAAATGTAGATGTCGGGGTGATATGTGATGCTAATACCAGATCGATTATGGACACAGTGGATGGACACACTGGGTTTATGTTCATGTTAATGATAGACTGGACTGAAAAAGACACTTTTTCTACAGTTTTCTCTGTTTTTGATGTAATAACCCTCAACTTTAGTCTAAACTGTGATGGAAATTAAATATAGGAAAATACCTGATTTATTCTGATAAAATGCAAAATACAGAGGATAATAATGGTGATGAATCAGTTAGGACAGGTTAGGTACAGAAATAATTTCATTTAGAAACTGACACAAAACTAGTGCTGGGTCTGTCTGGGTTAAAGCTCTCATAAACATAATGTTCTTTTGCTTTGACTTTTTCATAGCGGTGTGAAAAAACATCACATCTTATATATTTGAATGTAGTCTTTTGATTTGGACCAGGGTTCTCAAACTCCTGTTCTTTCAGGTTCCACATTCAGTCTGATTTAATCTGCAGTGGACCCAACCAGTAAAATAAGAACAGAAGAACCGAGAAATAATGACAACTGACAATTTATGTCTGTGTTTGAGCGCAAAGAAACCCCCAATAAACCATGAAAATACTAACTGTTATCAACTATCCAAACATAAAAGATGTGAATAACCTGAAAAAACTGACATTTCTTCAGTAAAATCAGTGTAATTTTCTCAGTCTTCTTCCTCCACTTCTCATTAGTCCATGTGCATTCTGGATCAGATCTCCAAAGACACTAAACACTGAGGAACAGGAAGAAAAGAGTTCAAACTGGACTGAATTTAATACAGACATTTCAGGTTGGACACATTTGTTCAGGTTAGTCACATTTTATTGGTACAGGAGAGTTTGGAAATGTCAATATTTTCATAATTTAATGTGATTTTTTGCACTAAAACAAAGACAAATATTTGCAGTTGTCATTATTTACAGACATAATGTAGTAGTATTTTTTCCATCAAACCCAGTAGTAAATCTGCAGTCCTTCTTTTGTGTGGGTTCTTCTGCTGTTCTTATTGGACTGTAGATCAGATTGGTCTGGATGTGGAACCCACACTAAAATGAGTTCCACAGCCTGGACTGTGGAGTTTAGACACTTTGTAAATTCATCCCAGGGGTCGGACTGGAACCTTTGGGGGGGACGCATTTGGACCCCAGGACGCATGTTTGACAGCCCTGGTTTGGACTGAGACCAGAACGCTGCAAACGGACGCTGTGGATCTGGAAATTCTGGATTTCAGCTTTCTACAACTGTGTCTGCGTGCTTCACAGAGTTCCTTGAAGGAAAAGGCTTTGTAGTGAATTCCTCCCCAAAACCATCCTCAGTATGAGCTCACAGTAGTGGTCCATTAGGTGGACATGCGTGGCAGCTACTGAGCGCTAACCCTGATTCTGCAGGATGTGGCGAATTTACCGCTGACAGGTGAGAGTTGTGTTTGTATTTGTGCATAAGGGCTGGGAGGGTGGTGTTTTCTCTGCAGTTAGACATTGAAAGGCGGGGTCGGGGGTGGGGTGGGGGGGGTGGGGTGGGGTGGGGTGGGGTGAAAGGTCCAGTGGAGCCCCGTGATTCATGCAGTCAGCAGCAGTTCTCCACCTCATTTATTCACCACATGGACACAGAGCTCATGCTCCGTACTGAATATCAAATGATAAATGTACGACGTGTGTGTGTGTGTGTGTGTGTGTGTGTGTGTGTGTGTGTGGTGTGTGTGTGTGTGTGTGTGTGCGCGTGTGTGTGTGTATTTTTCCTACTGGGCTAACTATCGTCCGGCTTACCAATGAATAACCATTCCCTTTTGAAATGTCACCTTCCAAACTCAATGGCCCCGAGCGGAATACTGTAGAAGGACTGCATGTGTGTAGACACCAGATATGGACACACAGACATTTACTGGAGGAAACACTGGTAAACGGAGCCAAACCAGTGGTGCAAGCTGAATGGTAAAATATCACATACTCTGCATAATGTTAATAATAATAATAATAATAATAATAATAATTATTATTATTATTATTATTATTATGCATTGGATTTTCTATAGTGCTTTCCTAGACACCCAAAGTGCTTTACATTATTGATCCATTCTTCATTCGCTCTCACATCCTCCCTCTGGCGGTGGTAAACTACATCTGTATCCACAGCTGTCCTGGGGGGGGGGGGGGGGGGGGGGGGGGGCAGACTGACAGAAGCGTGGCTGACAATTCGCACCTATGGCCCCTCCCACCACCACTGAACATTCACACACATTCACACACCAGTGTGAGTGGCACTGGAGGCAAGGAGGGTGAAGTGTCTTGCCCAAGGACACAACAGCACATGGACAGAGTGGGATTCGAACCGCCAACCCTTCGGTTATTGGACGTCCCGCTCTACCACCTGAGCCATGGCCGCCCCCATGTTAAAGCAAAGACTGTATTTTTTAAGACAACTGAAGCTGTATGGGGTCAGCAAGCAGATGATGCAGAGTTGTAGCTTACTGTCCGACAGGCTGTAGGATACTGTCGTCATGTGGTGTCCGGTGGCAGCGTCTGTCGTCGTCTGTCGTCGTCTGTCGTCGTCTGTCGTCGTCTGTCGTCGTCTGTCGTCGTCTGTCGTCGTCTGTCGTCGTCTGTCGTCGTCTGTCGTCCGTTAGAAAACTTTCAATCATCTTCTTCTCTGAAACTGCAATTCTGATTGACTTCAGACTTGGTATACAGCTTCTGTAGGATGGTGTCAACACAAGTTAGTGAAATTATTTGGATCCGGATCTGATTCTGGATTTGGTGCGACTTTGAAAAATGTTCCCATTCTAACAGATAGGAAGTGGATTGATCCAATAAATCAGTATCAATGATATCAAGTGTGAATTTGAATTTTTTACAGATCTGATTGGAATATGAGCAAAACATGGACTATTTCTGTAATAGAATAAATACACAGAACTGGGGGAGAATAAATGGATCTGGATACATTTCCCAAAGCTTTGAATTTGGCCGCTAAGCTCCAGGGCCATTGGTCCGATGTTTTTACAGAGCTGTCTTACAGAGCCTCTTCAGATCCAGTATCACAGCCTGGTATGGACACTTATGAGTCCAACTGAAGAACAGGCTGGACAATCTGCACAAAAACAGCAACGAAGATTATAGGGATGAGAGGATATCAGTCCACAGATAATCTGTAGAACCAGTCAGTCATGAAACAAGCATCAAAAATCTCTTCAGACTCGACTCATCCGTTGTCCTCTGAATACGAACTTATTCCATCAGGAAGAAGATTTCGTGCACCAAAGTGTAAAACCAACCGCCTCAAATTATCATTTGTCCCAACGTCCATTAAGCTGCTGAACAATGTTAAGAACTAGTGCAACAGAGCAACAAGCAACAAACACACAGCACTGTAGCACTTAGCACTTTCTTTTTTCTCTCTGCCCT
The DNA here is from genome assembly GCF_902148855.1 of Sphaeramia orbicularis. Taxonomy (NCBI): domain Eukaryota; kingdom Metazoa; phylum Chordata; class Actinopteri; order Kurtiformes; family Apogonidae; genus Sphaeramia; species Sphaeramia orbicularis. The sequence goes on from NC_043975.1 coordinate 50,988,766, forward strand.
TTAGGCGTCTGTATGTGTTCAGTGTTGTGATTGTCAAATCCAGTCCATGTTTTATACGACAGACCAACTGTCTTTGTTATAATGTGTCCACGTGATGAGGTTTTTCATCTTGTCTGTGAAGCAATAATATGTAACACTGTGTCCAAGATGAATTTACCCCAGGGGACAATGAAGTTTATTTTACTTTTTTTGTTTTACTTTAAAGCTTTGTGTGTCCTCTGTGCATGTACTGCACAAGTAAAGTGCTATCATCTCCATAAGCCTTATTAAAAGTCTGTGTCTGAGAGGACGATGACAGATGTAAACTCCTGTGGTTAATGTGTTAATGGCACAAACTGCACTCGAATGCAGCAGTGTCTACAGTTCTGGTGTTCTTTTAATAATTGCTTCCATTCAAAGCACAATGAAACGCTTATTTACAGTTAGAAATGTGCCTTGGGCAGAAATGCAGTCTAATAATAATAATAATAATAATAATAATAATAATAATAATACATTTTATTTATAGGCGCCTTTCAGGACACTCAAGGTCACCGTACAAAGTTGTTCAAAATAAATAAAACACAGTTAAAATTACACATATACATATATAAAACACACAGGTATATAAAATGGCAGTAGATAAAAGTGAAATTATGGAACTGAGTCGGCCTGTCTGAATAAATAAGTCTTAAACTGGGATTTAAGGTGGTAATAGAATCAGAGTTTTTTATGTGTTCTGGGGGGGCATTCCAGAGGCGGGGGGCCAAGCGGCTGAAAACTCTGGACCCCATGGTAGTCAAGCGGGCAGGTGGGAACGGACGGTCAAATTATTAAGGTATTTATGAAGAAAACATTTGTGTGTTTCTTTCATCACACTGCTGCACTGTTTTCTGTGTTTACCTCCATCTTGCCGATGATTCGAACAGAATTATGGGAAATTCTCCTACCCCTCTGTTTGTAGTGTGGTCCTGAAAAATCTCCGTTTCGAGGGCCAAACAGCCCCTCCCCCTTAGCCCTTCCCCTCCAGCTCATGGAGAATGGGGACATCCCTAACCCTTCACATGAACACGCTAAATGGAGGGGTAGGGGTAAGGGGTGGATTGGGATTGGGCCCCTCACACTAAAGGGTTAAACCTCCACATTTTCCAGCCCTGGTTAACACTGACTGTTAGTGCTTCATTAGTTCAGAGGTGTTGACAGTTATTTTCCTGTCACGAACGTGTCCCCCTGTGCTGTTATTGTCAGTTCAGACCACAGCGTACGGCGTTCTGTTAAAGGCAGACAGCGGGAGGTTAAGGTGTAGAGACGTCTGGATGGGATGGTTTTTCTCACCTGTAGCAGTGACTTCAGTTTATATCGAACCTGTCAAGTAACAAAGTTTAGCACGCAGCGTATACACTGTAAAAAAAAATCTGTAATTTAACAGAATTTTCACTGTTTATTTGACAGATTTTTCCTGTATTTTTAAGATACAGGAAAATATCAATGAAATGACAAAAACAGACTGTGATTTTACATGTCAAATGGAAAATAACATGAAAAAACTGTAACTGTGAATAACCAGAAAATTTCAGTTTTTTAAAAGAAATTTTTTTTCTTTTTTCACAGAAAAATACAGTTAAAATACATTTGCAAATGTATCGTAATTTCACAAATATTTCTTTTCCATTCATGAGATTAAACTGTTAATTTAAAGTTTAATACTGTAAAAATAAATAGACAAATAAATAAATGAATAAATAAAACAAGATAAAATTACTGACAGTTAACGGTAACAGAAGTATTTGTTCTGTCAGTTTAACCAGACTTTTTGTTAATTGACAAATATCTTGTGTAATTACAGGAGGTTTCACAACAAAACTGTTGAATAAATGTATTTTTGTGAATGTATAACATGTATAAGCACTGATAAACTGTCCAAATACAGTTTTTATCAGTGGATTGGACAACTGAGTCTCATTGAAAATTATTTATATATATATATTTATAGGGAATTGGATTGTTTTAATACATGTAAATATTCTTTATTAAACATTAAAAAGTAAAAAAAAAAAAAGCAAAATCTCATGTAAAGTTAGGGCAAAAAACTGTATTTTAATTATGGAAAATTACCGTATTTTTATGACATGGTTTTTTTCTGTTATTTAACAGTATTATTTTGGCACCCCAGCTGCTGGAATAATACTGTTTTTTTTTTTGTTTTTTTGTTTTTTTTTTACAGTGTATTTTATCATAGTGAAGTAGTTTGGAAAATCTGTGTAAGCTGGTTTATCGTCCACACTAGTGGTGGCTGGTGGTCTTAAGAACAGTGGAAGCAGAAGTAGCATTTTTCCAAATCACAAACTTATGGTTTGTACTTGAATTCCACCTCCTCTTTTCCTTCTCAAAGAAATGAATAATTACCCTATCATACCAAAATGGACTCTTTTCCAGACTCTTCAGCGATTTCCTTTCAATAAATACATTCAGTGATTCTTAGATGAGTTCTCCAAACAGACCGTGCTGCTGAGTGCTGAAGATCTAGCCGCAGTGAACGACATGTAAGAGGACTACCAGGCACAGGCACATGGAAGCCACGAGTCCTGTCACTGGTCCTCAGGGGATTTTCAAGACCCACCCCACTCTAGTCAGTTTTAGCTTACCGGCCGATAGGCTGTCGTCTGTCGTCGTCATCTGTCGTCGTCTGTCGTCATCTGTCGTCATCATCTGTCGTCATCTGTCATCGTCTGTCGTCGTCTGTCGTCATCATCTGTCGTCATCATCTGTCGTCATCTGTCGTCATCATCTGTCGTCATCTGTCGTCATCATCTGTCGTCGTCATCTGTCGTCGTCATCTGTCGTCATCTGTCGTCATCTGTCGTCATCATCTGTCGTCATCTGTCGTCATCATCTGTCGTCATCATCTGTCGTCATCTGTCGTCATCTGTCGTCGTCTGTCGTCATCTGTCGTCATCATCTGTCGTCATCATCTGTCGTCATCTGTCGTCATCTGTCGTCGTCTGTCGTCATCTGTCGTCATCATCTGTCGTCATCATCTGTCGTCATCTGTCGTCATCATCTGTCGTCATCTGTCGTCATCATCTGTCGTCATCATCTGTCATCATCTGTCGTCATCATCTGTCATCATCATCTGTCGTCATCTGTCGTCATCATCTGTCGTCATCTGTCGTCATCATCTGTCGTCATCATCTGTCGTCATCATCTGTCGTCATCATCTGTCGTCATCATCTGTCGTCATCTGTTGTCATCTGTCATCATCATCTGTCGTCATCATCTGTCGTCATCTGTCGTCGTCGTCTGTTGTTCTTCATCTGTTGTCGTCTGTCGTCCGTTACAAAACTTTCAATTGTCTTTTTCTCTGAAACTACAATTCCGATTGACTTCAAACTTGGTATACAGCGTCTTTATGATGATGTCAACAAAAGTTAGTGAAATTATTTGGATCTGGATCTGATTCTGGATTTGGTGTGACTTTGCAAAATTTCCCCATTATAAGCGATAGGAAGTGCTGGTAAGCTCCAGGGCCATTGGTCCTATTTTTATTAATTGATGCAGTGAGTCCAGGAAATGACTTATTTTACATATTTTATCCAATGGCAGACTGCATTTTTTCAAACGTTCCCACTTTCCTGCTTCAATGGATTTGACGTGAGAGCAGCCGCTGCTTCAACATGTGAAATCCATTGGAACCATCATGCTTTACATGAAATGACTTCAAAAAGACAAATAAATACAGATGAAAGACTATGGTATTCATGGGGGAAACAGCTTTCATGAGAATAAATCTGCAGACACTATCCACATTTTTTTTCTGCTTAAATTGTGTTGGAAGCATTGCTTCCCTTGTATTCTTAGAGCAGGTGCATGTGGTCCACACAGGTTATCTAAGGTGGAAGTGTGCATTTCAGACCTCTGTGACACATCCACACAACCCACACAGACTGGTGAATGGATGCTCCTGGTGGGCTTTGATGGTCAGCTATTGTCAGATCAAAGCCTCAAGGTCTCTTCACTTACAGAACACTTGCTCCGTGCCCTCCACAAATTTGTTATCTTTGATCAGACTAAATTGCCGGCAGGTTGTGGAGTGGCTTAGTCCAGTGATTGGAGACTCACTAAAGGCTCAGCATGGACAGGATAAACACAGAGGGAGTGGGTTTTACAACAGTCTGCAGGACTGGTTCTGATCAGCACCTCCATACTGACTGTCAACTGTCGCAAGTCGCTTTTCCATTGAAACTCAAGTTGCGCAAATTTAACTTGTGCATGAAAATTTGCCTAATGGAAAAATGACAATTTCACTCAAACTCTCTTTTTTTTATGAACAGTTTTTGTGCTTGCAAGAGGTGGTTTTTTGGGTGTAGCGAAATTGGTATATCACAGTGCAAAACAGCAGTGGAAAGACCTTTTTGTGCAACTAGAGTCACATGAACAAAAAAAAATGATGGATGTTACAACAAGCAAAGAAGAAGAGTTTTAGAACAAACATGTGGACACGAGGAAACCAAATCATTTTTGAATTTAGTGTGGGATAGAATAGAGGGGTAACAAACATTGTAGATTCAAAACAACAGATATTTATGTTCGTCTCCAAGTTTATGGAATGACTTTTTGTGACATCTTGTGATAAATAAACAACTCATTGCATTTGTGATTTAATGGAAAAACCAACATTCTGTGGTTTTCACATTTAGTAAATATCGGTGAAGTTTTGTGCATATGTGCAATGAATGAGCGACTAGTGAGTCATCAACCTCAGGTCCCATGTGGTCTACGGGGTCTGTAGGGTCCACCTCTGCATGAACAGTGAGTGGACCTGCTTTGTTCGGTACCATGAAGTAATGGTACTAAAGTAAGTAATGATGTTCAAAGGGGTCATGTGGATGTGGACAGGGGTCTGGATCAGCACTGATGATGGTCTAATGGTAGAAAAGTCATTTTCTAAAGTACATGTTCCTTTTCCCTTACATGTGTTTTTCTTGTATTTTAATATATACTTCTTGGATTTTTTTTTTTTTTTTTTGCCACTTATGGGTAAGGAACCAAATATGGTAACTTCATTAACCTTGATTTCCTATATAGTAAGAAACATAGTGTTGTCAAACGATTAAAATTTGTAATCAGATTAATCACAGGGTTGCTGTGGGTTAATTTAGATTAATCACGATTAAATATCTTTTTTTTAATATAGATTTTAATCTATATTAATCGCATTTCATTTTGCATGAGCAAACAGACTCAAGAAAGAAGGGAACGCACACTGTATTGCCAAAAGTATTGTCTCCCCCATCCCAATCCTCAGACTCAGCTGTTCCAGTCCCTTCCATGTCCACAGGTGGATTAAATCCAGCCCCTAGGCATGCAGTCTGCTTTTACAAACATTTGGGACAGAATGGGTCTCTCTCAGGAGCTCAGTGAATTCCAGCGTGGAACTGTGATAGGATGCCACCTGTGACACAAATCCAGTGGTGAACTTTCCTGGCTCCTAAATATTCCACAGTCAGCTGTCAGCTGGATTATAAGAAAGTGGAAGTGTTTGGGAACGACGGCGACTCAGCCACGCAGTGGTAGGCCACGGAAACTGACGGAGCGGGGTCAGCGGATGCTGAGGCACAGAGTGTGAAGAGGTGGACGACTGTCTGCAGAGTCAATGGTACAGACCTCCAAACTTCATGTGTCCTTCAGATTAGCTCCAGAACAGTGCGCACAGAGCTTCATGGAATGGGTTTCCGTGGCCGAGCGGCCGCATCCGAGCCATACATCAGCAAGTGCAATGCACAGCGGTGGATGCAGTGGTGTAAAGCACGCCGCCACTGGACTGTAGAGCAGGGGAGGAGCCTTCTCTGGACTGACCAATCGCGCTTCTCCATCTGGTGATCTGACGGACGGGTCTGGGTTTGGCGGTCGCCAGGAGAACGATACTTGTGGGAGCGCATTGTGCCAAGTGTAAAGTTTGGTGGAGGGGGGGTTATGGTGTGGGGTTGTTTTTCAGGAGCTGGGCTGGGCCCCTTAGTTCCAGTGAAAGGAACTGGGAATGCTTCAGCAGAACAAGACATTTGGGACAATTCCACGCTCCCAACTTTGTGGGAACAGTTTGGAGCCGGCCCCTTCCTCTTCCAACATGACTGTGCACCAGTGCACAAAGCAAGGTCCATTTGGACATGGAGGACAGAGTCTGGTGTGGATGAACTGGACTGGCCTGCACACAGTCCTGACCTCAACCCCATAGAACACCTTTGGATGAATTAGAGCGCAGACTGAGAGCCAGGCCTTCTGTCCAACATCAGTGTGGGACCTCACAAATGCACTTCTGGAAGAATGGTCCAACATTCCCATGAACACACTCCTAAACCTTGTGGACAGCCTTCCCAGAAGAGTTGAAGCTGTTAGAGCTGCAAAGGGTGGAGCCACGTCAGACTGAACCCATAGACTAGGAATGGGATGGACCTGACATTCATATGGGAGTCAAAGCAGGAGAGGGAATACTGTTGGAAATATAGTGTATGTGCACTTAGCCCAGTGGTTCCCAACTTTTTTTGGCTCGTGACTCCATTTTATCATCACAAATTTGATGACCCCAGACATTCAAAACGGGTGAAATTAATTTGCTAAAATTAATTATTTTTTGATCATGTAATAGTTTCCTATACTATGTTGCAAATAAACATTAATTTTAGACACATTTAGTCTATATAATGTATATTATTATGGACAAAACTAGAAAATCCAGGTGTAGATTACTGCACAAAGGGAGAATTTTATTTTCCTTGATCAGGATCTGTCCAGTCAGTCCATCTGTGATTTACAAGGAGGACAATTAATACTGAACAAACAAGAACTGAAACTATGAAAGAGCTGCAGCATCTGAAAACTGACCACAATGAATACTTGACACAGAAACAGAACCACAGTGCTGCAGTTTCAGCTTCACTGTTTATCATGTCTTTTATGTATTGGGATTGTCTCTCTCAACTCACCATATATTTTTATTAGTAAGTTTTTATTTTATTTTATTTTATTTTTTATCAATTACTATAAATTTCAGGCGACCCCATTTGAATTCCAGGCGACCCCACGTGGGGTCCCGACCCCAAGGTTGAAAAACACTGACTTAACCTGTTTGTCGCAAGCTGGGTGACGCATTTTGCCCAAGTGCTAACAGAATCCCGACTAACGTATGCTTAGTGTTAATGTAGTATTTATAAAAAAAAAAAAAAAAAAAAAAAAAACAACTAACCTAATCTACTGTAGTTCTTTGCTGCTACGCTGTAAATTGTAAATGGATGTTAACACATGCACACCTTCTGCTACATACGCTGAGATTTCAGATGAATGTCGTTAGCTCTTACACTTTCAAAGCAACATTCCTCTGTTAACATATTCCTTGTCATTGATTGGAAAGATTAGATATTGATGAAGACAGGAGTGGAAATAAAGAGAGGGTGCTGACAGAATGGGATCAACTCAGAAAAAGAATAATCTGGCAGAGTCTGGATCTGTCACGTCTTTGTCTCCGCTGGAAAAATAAACATCCATTTTTACTGAGCGTGCGGTGATGGGAAGTGTCAGTAATGTAGCTGAAGGCAAAAGGCATCACAATTATTTAAAGGAACGCCACTTCCACGAGCATAAAGAAGGCAGGCACACTGTCTTCAGCTTCTACTTTAGTGCAATTTCCAGACACCAATTAACTACAGTATATTAAAATAGAAAACCTTCAGTCTGGGTTTGAAGCCACTCTGGCTCTACTTTAGGTTTTTGTTGTTTTGTTTTTTGCTAGTTTTATTAGGCCCTTAAAAACATTCCTTTTGAATGTAAGAATAATTAACCTGTGAAGACCCAGTTCTACTTTTGTGGCAGTTCCCAAAGGATTTTTTTTCTCTACAGGGTGGGGAAGCAAAATGTACAATATTTTGAGGCAGGGATTGAAAGACAGTGTATGACCAATTAGTTTATTGAAAGTCATGAGAATTTATTTGCCACAAGAAAATGTCCATAATAGAAAATGTTTTTCTTCTATGTGTCCTCCTTCTTTCTCAGTAACTGCCTTCACACGCTTCCTGAAACTTGTGCAAGCGTTCCTCAAATATTGGGGTGACAACTTCTCCCATTCTTCTTTAATAGTATCTTCCAGACTTTCTGGTAATAGTTTTGCTCATAGTCATTCTCTTCTTTCCATTATAAACAGTCTTTATGGACACTCCAACTATTTTGGAAATCTCCTTTGGTGTGACGAGTGCATTCAGCAAATCACACACTCTTTGACGTTTGCTTTCCTGATTACTCATATGGGCAAAAGTTTGTGAAAAGGTATGGATAATAGTGTTAGGTATGATTATGACATCAGTATATGTTTGGGTTCAAAACAACTGACGTAGTGTCTGCTGAGAAAAAACAACTAAATGTTCAGTGTACATTTGGCTTCCCCACCCTGTACATTTAACATTTCTTACGTGACCATTCAGTATGAAATAATCCTCTGTATTTTGCATTTTTCTAGTGAAAATCAGGTATTTTTCTATGTTTAATGTATTTCATTTCATTTCTTAAGATCCCCATTTGCAACTGATAATCCAGTTGCTATTCTTCCTGGGGTCTCCTCTACATTACATTACAATTTAAGTATTTTACATTAATCTTACACCATTCACGCCCACACACACACACACACACAAACAGGACATATACAACAGCCAACAAACAAAATAAGTACTATACATTTGTACTCCTTCACCAAACAATAGCTGTCTGACACAAGTCATAAGACATCTTTCAATATTAGCAATTCTCATTCCATTTCATGCCTGCTGTGTGAACAAGAAAACTTTTAATTTCTTTTGAAAACATTTTCTATTATTTTCCAACAACACAAACCCTGGCAATCCATTCCATTCAACCATGGCCCCATAAAAAACAGTTCTCTGTAACTGATTAGTTCTGCTTAAAGGCAGAGCACACCGTGCTTCACTGGTTTGTCTTGTACAATAATTATGTTGATCAGCAAAAAATGACAGTTTTCTGTGAATAATTTCTGGAGTTTGTGTTGCTATAATATTACGAATAAATGATAATAAAGAATATTTCCATCTAGATTTTACAGTTAACCCTGTCAAACTGTTGTGCATTGTGGTTCTGTTAGTTCTGTTTGTTCAACCCAAAACAATTCGTGTCACTTTATTTTGTGCGACTTCCGATTTGTGTAAATTATTTTCATTAGTATTTGACCAAACAACTGAGGCATAATCCATCTGAGATAAGACTAATGACTGAACTAACAGCTTGGTCAACCATTGGGGAATACATTTCTTACAGTGTCTAATTATTCCTATACTCCGACCCATTTTTTGCAAAATATTTATTTGACCATTCCACGACAATGTGCCATCCACAAGTACACCCAATAAATGAGCTTCATCTACCTGTTGAATCAAGTTTTCTCCCACAGTGAAGTGCAACGTCGGTGACATCTGAAGAGAATATCTTGATCCAACACCCATACATCATGTACTGATGATGCAGATGTTCATAAAAGCACAGATTAAACTTCAGAGTTATTATACCAAAAAAAGAAAAACAGAGGAAAAGGTGACTTTTTTCAGTCAAATCTGTCATTAAGTGAACATAAAACAGCTGTCTACGACTGCTGTTATTTATCCAACTCCATGGGTTTTACTGGTGAATCAATGTTGTCGAAACTGACGGTGTTTCCACGTTCACTACAGAGTCTCTGAACGTCTAAATGGGTCATATCTGATGACTATGAAAAGATGACAAATTATATTTACACCAATTATTTACATGGATTGGTAGGATTAGTACAGGGCTGTCAAACTCATTTTCTTCTGGGGGCCACATTCAGCCCGATTTCATCTGCAGTGGGCCGGACCAGTCAAATAATAGCATGATAGGCAATGAATAATGACAACTCTAAATTGTTGTAGTGCGAAAAATAACATTCAATTATGCCAATATTTTACGTTTACAAACTATCCAAACAAAAAGGATGTGAATAACCTGAAAAAAAATGAAATTTGGTAAGAAATATAAGTACAATTTTATCAATATTCTGCCTCGAGTTATCATATCTACATATGCATTACAGATCAGATCTACAAAGGCACAAAACATTCAGTAACAGGCAGAATATTGTTAAAATTGCACTGAATTTATTTCAGACATTTTAGGTTATTCACATTTTATTGTTAAAGGACAGTTTGTAAATGTAAACATTTTCATACTTTACTTTTTTTGCACTAAATCAAAGAGAAAAAATGGTGTTGTCATTATTTATATATTTTTATGATATTATTTTTCAGTTCAATGCCCTAACTTGCACTTTGCAAATTCATCCCATGGGCCAGATTGGAACCTTTGGCGGGCTGGTTTTGGCCCCCGGGCCGCATGTTTGACACCTGTGGACTAGTGGGTGGACAGGTATTAAACAGTTCCATCAGCAGATGGTTTTGGACGCTGGTGGATGTTTGGGTCTTTATGGGTTAAACTGTGTATCTATATTCTTAATGCAGATTAAAATGACTCTCCATGCTCAGACTTTTTCTTGAATGCAAATTATTTATCACAATATCTGTATCACTATGAAAGCAGCGACTGTCATTTGTGTACGAGGAGTCGTATGCAAAACCACCTTATTATGTGTCATTTAAAACAGTGAGTTTTGTTTTGCAGATACAGGAGATGGGGAGATTCTTTGATGAAGACAAAAATTAGATTTTGGCAGAATAAAAGTGTCATGTGACCATTAGAGTAGCATTACTTTTGATAGATGAGTTGTATCGCTGCATTCGCCTCTCAACAACATTCTATATCCTCCCTGAAAGTGTGCGTATTTTCACTCGTAGATCCATGCTTTCTTTTGAATCAAAGGATGTAAAAGCAGCAGAAGTGCGACAGAATGATCTAACAGGCTAGTGCTAAAATAGAAACTAGACTATGGGTAAAGAAACTGTCAAAATATTTGTGTTTAAGACAGATATGTGTGCATATTACACTGTAAAAAAAAAAAAAAAAAAAAACCTGGGAAAAACAGTATTATTCGGCAGTAGGGGTGCCGAAAAAATACTGTAAAATAATGGAAAATAACCATCTCATAAAAATACGGTAATTTTCCATAATTAAAATACAGCTTTTTACCCTAACTTTACCTGAGATTTTGCATATTTTTTGGACTTTTTAATGTTTAATAAAGAATATTTACATGTATTAAAACAATCCAATTCCCTATACATATATATATATATAATTTTCAGTGAGACTCAGTTGTCCAATCCACTGATAAAACTGTATTGGACAGTTTATCAGTGCTGATAAGATATTTGTCAATTAACAAACAAGTCTGTTCACTGACAGAACAAATACTGCAGTTAATTATCAGTAATTTTATCTCATTTTTATTATTATTTTTTTACAGTATTAAACTTTAAAATTACCAGTTTCATCTCATAAATAGAAAAGAAATATTTGGAAATTACAATCATTTGCAAATGTATTAACTTCGTATTTTTCTGTGAAAAAAAAGAAAAATTTTCTTTTAAAAATTTTAATTTTATGGTTATTCACAGTGACAGTTGTTTCATATTATTTTACATTTGACATGTAAATCACAGTCTGTTTTTGTCATTTTCATTGATATTTTCCTGTGCTTAAAAATACAGGAAAAATCTGTAAAATAAACCAGTGAAAATTCTGTTAAATTACAGATTTTTGACAGTGTCAGCCTATAGTGTACAAAAATAAACATTTGTAAACTTTTGAATGGGTTCACTCATGTATTTTATGTCAGAATACGAATGAAAAAGTTTTGACATCAAGAATTACAAACACGAAATGCAACTTTATGATTGCGCTTTCTTGATCACGAATACGAGTTCACCAACATGACTCTGCTGTCAAAAATCGTCACCACTTCACAGGTGTTATTTGTTCAGCAGAAATACATGGATTCCAAAAAACTGCGCATGAGTTCAGGTTCCTTTTCTGCGGCAGAGACTGCCTGACCTCACCTCTGCTGCGGAGGGATGCATTCTAAAACCTTGGATGGACCATCATAATAAACATAACTAACTTTAAGGATTTCAAATTTTAACCCTTTCATGCACAGTGGTCACTCCAGTGGTCACTCCAGTGGTCACTCCAGTGGACAGTTCTTATCAGGCTGTTCTCTTGTATATTCATGGGTTTTATTGTTTTAGTTCCAGATCAGCCGACACAGTGGACACTAATGCAACATCCCATACACTGACATTCAGACCAGTACTGTAACTGTGCTGTTTTAGATAAACCTGATCTGCACTAACATGTTTGAGCATAAACCAATTGCTTGTTATTGATATTAGAATGTAATTAACAGTTTTTCTTAAACAAAAAGGTTTTTTTTTTGCATCTTATCTCCATAAAGTGAGAAATAACTAATATTAGAGTATGTTGAAATATGACAAAACACCAGATTAGCAGCATTAAAAAATGTAATCAATAGTTTTCACACAGTGTATCAGTAAATACATGTTTCTTTGCTTCATAAATTAAATGCATGGTGTCCAGCTGAGTGGATATTTTTACACCCCCATGAAAAATAGGTTCATAAAAAAATTTTCTATCGCATTGTTATTTTTTTTCATGCCTAAAGAGGAATAAAAATACTCAGGGAAAAAAAATCTGATTAAGGTTCTTACAATTCATGCATGAAAGAGTTTAAATTATTTTGTTGTATTCAAACATTTCATTGAGCTCAAACTCCAAGTCAGTCAATACTGAAAATTGTCATAAGTACTCAACTTTGCACCTCTTGAAAAAATCTGAAATTTGGAATGCTCCAAGTTATAACTTATAGAAACACTGGAAAATGATCCAAAATAAAGTATTGTGTGAATACCTCCCAGATATAAGCTAAAGGTAGAATCATACAGGTGTAAATGTAACATTTTAAACACGGGCTTGGTCACAAATTCTCCATCAATTTTCAATTCATAACACAATGAATGAGTATAAATTTTGCTGTAATAAACTGACCTCTGGTACAGTCCACTCCAGAGTCCACTTCCCTTTTAATGATAAGGTACCAGCCTCCTGCCCCTCTCAATCAGTGCACTGTAACCTACACAACACACTTAATGAAGCACCCATAGAAATCACTCAACATTCAAGTTTTCATCAACACAATAGACAGTTTAGTTTTTTTTTTATTATTGCAAAAAATACAATTTCTCATACAGACAACAGGGCATGGTAAGGCACTACATACAGTACATCAGGATTTACAAAAAAACTTAAGGTATTAATGTAATAATGCCATATTCATAATGATAAAACACACACAAAAAAAACAGGCATTAAAATAATAAATACATTTCAGAACACAATAAACCAGGGGTCTGCAACCTTTATTATCAAAAGAGCCATTTTACCTCCTCTCCCGCCAAAAAAAAAACATAGTCTGGAGCCGCAAAAAATAACAGAGCTTATAAACTTTGAAAAGTTTAATCTTTTTTACATTTTATCTGTTACAACCACTGAATACAACAAACAGAAGTGCAGTGTGGAATGGATTCTGGAGTATGATTACTCTAAAGTACACAGTAAAAGTATTTCATAGTATTTGTGCTAATAGTATATGAAGTACTAATACCAAAAATACTAAATTCATGAGGTACTCATTGGAAAAAAAAAAAAAATTCATCATTGAATTTAGTCTTAAAGCCTATTTCAGATGAAAAAACAAACATTTTTGGAGCTTGGAAGGAATTTTTTGAGTATGATTACTTCAAAAGTACACAGTAAAAGTAGTTCCTAGTATTTTTGCTAATAGTATTGAAATACTAATACCCAATTGTAAAAAATTCATGAGGTACTTATTGGAAATCATAATTTTATTCATTATTGAATTTAGTCTTAAAGCCTATTTCAGACGAAAACAAACACTTTTGTAGCTTGGAATGGAATCTGTTGTAGGATTACCCCAAAAGTACACAGTACTTATTCAGTTGCTGTATGAAAAGTATCGCTATTTATGAAAAGTATTCTTTTCAAAACTCAACACTGCCTCCACAGTTCCCAGTTGGACTGCTCCATATTCCCCGGAAAATGGGACAGAATTATGTGAGTAATACACAAAGGCGGACAGAACCCTCCGTCCGTCTGCGTCTGCGTCTTTAACCCAGAGCAGAAATGAGCCCTGACTGTTGTTGAAGGAACATTCGCTCCATGAAGCTCATCTACCGGAATTGTCGAATAAGTAGCGCACAAGAAAAACACTAGCGGTCTGGACTGACCATACAGAGGAGAATCGCGGCTGGCTTGACCGCAGTAAGGGAGGGGCCACTACAAGGAGGATGAGGAGCCGCAGGTTGCCGACCCCTGCAACAGACAATTACACACCACAGGGCAACACCACATACCTGTCTGTTCATCACAGGCAAAAGTTCCACACAGTTAAGGGACCCAGACGTGGGAACAAGTCCCTGTCCCACCCACTACCATACAACAGAACAACAGCTGCTCCAGCGACACTCCATCTGTTGGAGCACCACAGAAAACCAGGTAAATTCAGGGAAGCCGAACCAACCCTGCGACACTAGCATTACTGAAAAGGAAGTGGTGTATCGCATGGAATCACAGATGAGAAGAACCCCGTCACCCCCTTTTCTGAGACCAGCTCTATTCTGACATTAGTCCTGATTGTTTAGTATCCCAGACCCCTGTTAGAAAAGAAACACCTGAATTCAACGTGTCCACATTAGGATGTGACGATTACCGGTATAACAGTAAATGGTGGTAAAATCACAGACGGTTAGTTTTGGTGTTTAAATTTCTAATTCTCTGATAACTGTGTTTGATTACCGCACTTTAAGGGGAAAAAAACGCCTCTGTAAAGATCTGCTTTTATGTCAAATATTTGAGTATAGTTTTAATTTATTGCAATTTAATAATATTTGAACCAATATTCACTTTTAAAGTCTGTGAAAAGGTTCGTTAAGCATCTGTGTTATTTATGCAATAAATTTAAATACATTTTTCAAATCGGATTTTATCTATTTTTGTGTGTTTTTTGTCCTTTTGTGTTTTTATAGTAGGTTGAAGTGAAAAAATAATAGACAGATGATCTAGATGAAGTTGTGCTGAAAAAACAGATCCAAACATGGGTATAGTAAACATCTGTTTCTATAGTATATAAAGGTAAAATCAAAAGGACTGAAAAACAGACAGAATAGACTCAGACCACTAAGGGTTAATATGTGAATGTTTCTGACACAGAAGGGACAGTGGGACTGGTATTTTTTTTTGTTTTTTTTGTTTGTTTTTTTTCAAAATACAACTTGGTTCAATTCTTTCAGTGTGTGTATCAGTACTTTTTGAACATTTTGAGCACAATTTCAACAATACCGTGATAATAATGATAACCGTGATAATTTTGGTCACAATAACCATGATATGACATTTTCATATGGTTACATCCCTAGTCCACATACTTTTGTCCATTTGTTAGTGAGTTAGGTAATTATGATATGAGAATAACGCTATGATAAGTCTGATCTGTGGCTCCAGACGAATGTGACCATGAACCAGTAAAACACACAAATAAAGCTCCTTCAGTAACAGATGAACAGGTCCTGTCAAAGCCAACAAGGACAGACACACAGACTCATGAAACCTAATGATTCCAAGCCGGCATTCCACTAATTAGCCCGGACGACCTGATCCCCAGGGCTGTTCAACTCAACTCATTTAGTTTGTGTTTGTCAACAGGCTGCACTCCTTTGGGATGATTAGGTGAGTTTTTTCTTTCCGTCCCTGTCAGGTTTCCAGTCAGACTTCAGTGGTTGACAGATGACCGACACACCTCCGTCCTGACGTCCATCCTTCTGCTCACGTCCTTCATATTGTTATCCTTTTGTTTCCTCTGTCGGTGTTTAAGCTACACAGACTACTTAGTTCCCACTTCTGTTCTTTTTTCACCTCTTTATATTAGAGCCGACCAATATGGGATTTTTGGGGCCAATGCCGATACTGATACTGGAGGCTAAAAAAAGCTGATATCCATTATTATCGGCCAATATCCGATATTGACACGCAAAGCAAGCGCACAAGTCCCTCCTGGAGGAGGGTGACCACCTAACACACCAGTGCACCATATAACTGCAGTTGGCCTTGAGCCTTAGAAGTCTGGAAATCCCACGTCATTGGACCATGCAGGGCCTAACCATCCTGAAGCTTTACAACTGTTCATTTAAACTCACTTATTGTGTTATGTATTAGTTATGGGTGAATTTTAAATAGGAAAATGTATTGTTGGATTCCATGACTTAAGTTATAGATAAAGATGTAAAAGTACTTGAGGGTAGGATTAAATAAGTTATACGTCTTCCTTAAATACGTTTATACTCCAGTTGTAAGTTGAACAGGACAGACAGCACCTGCAGGGGTTTGGACGTGAAGTGGCTCATCTGCATTTAAAGGGCCAGCGCTCCAAACAGTCTTTCTGGTGTCATTACTCAGAAATACACTGTAAAAAAAAACAACAAAAAACATTATTATTCCAGCAGCGGAGATGCCGAAAAAATACTTTTAAATAACCATCTCATAAAAATACAGTAATTTTCCATAATTAAAATACAGTTTTTGCCCTAACTTTCTGAGATTTTGCATATGTTTTGACTTTTTAATGTTTAATAAAGAATATTTACATGTATTAAAACAATCCAATTCCCTATAAATATATATAAATAATTTCAGTGAGACTCAGTTGTCCAATCCACTGATAAAAAACTGTATTTGGACAGTTTATCATTGCTTATACATGTTATACATTCACAAAAACACATTATTTCAACATTTTTGTTGTGAAACCTCCTGTAATTACACAAGATATTTGTCAATGAAACAAACAAGTATGGTTCAACTGACAGAACTAATACTTCTGTTACCGTTAATTGTCAGTGAATTTTACCTCCGCCAAGGAGGTTATGTTTTTGCCAGGGTTGTGTGTTTGTTTGGCTGTTTGTTTGTTTGTCTGTCCGTTAGTGGTGCAACACAACTCAAAAAGTTATGGACAGATTTGGATGAATTTTCAGGGTTTGTTGGAAATGGGATAAGGAAGAAATGATGAAAATTTTGGTGGTGATCGGGGGTGGGGGGGCCCACGGGGGGGGCCACTGATCAGCCTTGCGGAGGTCTGCGCTCTCCGAGTGCTTCTAGTTTTTACAGTATTAAACTTTAAATTAACAGTTTAATCTCATAAATAGAAAATAAATATTTGTGAAATTATGATACATTTGCAAATGTATTTTTCTGTGAAAAAAAAAAAAATCTTTTAAAAAATTGAAATTTTCTGGTTATTCACAGTTAGTTTTTTCGTATTATTTTCCATTTGACATGTAAAATCACAGTCTGTTCTTGTCATTTCATTGATATTTTCCTGTATCTTGAAAATGCAGGAAAATCTGTAAACTAAACAGTGAAAATTCTGTTCAATTACAGATTTTTTTACAGTGTAGGGTTGCAGATGGACCTGTGGAGTTAAATTAATGAAAAATTCAGACCCAAGCAGAGCATTTACAGTTTATGTAGACCACAGGGAACTGTTTTCAAATGCATAATTCCGTTTAAAAAAGCGAAATATCACTCTTTTCAACTATGTGTCCACAAATGTGGACGTCACGCATGAAAGGGTTTAAATACATTTTTTCTGATAATACTTACACTCTTTGACATAAGTAAAGGATCTGAATCATTTTCCACCACTTCACTTTATCCAGTGAAAAGCACCATCTGTGAAGGTCAACAAAAGGAGGCTTCACTTTTATGTCTTTTATTCGACTTTTCTTTCAGTGGTCTTTTTATGGTGGTGTGCATTTTTGCAGTATGGTTTGACACAAAGACGCTGCCGTTATTTCCTCTCCTAACGCTGTCTTCAGTCTGAGTATGTTACGAATTGAAAATAGATCTGAGTAGTGCCAATAAACTGACCAGTAAAATCAGTGAGTCTTCTCAACAAATCATATATTTCAGTTTTCTGTGTATTTTAGAACCCATCCCAACATTTTTGGGAATTGAGTTTGTAGACCAGGGCTGTCAAACTCACTTTAATTCAGTTTCACATTCAGCTACATTAGATCTGCAGTGGGCCGGACCAGTAAAATAATAACAGAATAATATAGAAATAATGTCAACTCCAAACTTTCCTCTGTGTTTCAGAGCGAAAAAAGTACATTTACATTATGAAAAGGTTTCCATCTACAAACTATCCTTTCAAAAGATGTGAATAACATGAACAAACTGAAAACATGAGTGTCATTTGAACACTATTCTACCTCAGTTTATCATTTCCACATGTACATTAGAACTGACAGATCACAGTGGATCTACAAACACAAAACATTTAATAACAGACATTGTATTGTTAAAATTGTACTTACTTCTCTTAAGACATTTCAGGTTCATATTTATCACAAAATTATACTTTGTTTTAGTGTAAATACATGAAAATATTTACATTTACAAACAGAAAAATTTGGAGTTGTCATTATTTCTGTTATTATGAAAGTATTTTATTGAATCCCACCCACATGAGATTGAATTGGTCTGAATGTGGAACCTGAACTAAAAGGATTGTTCATATCTTCAGTGTAATTTTTGCATTTCACAAATTCATCCCAGGGGCCGGACTGGACCCTTTGGTGGGCTGGATTTGGCCCCCGGGCCGCATGTTTGACACCTGTGTTGTAGACAGAGCTGTTGTTTGTAGACCTTTGGTTTAACACTGTAAAACTATCTGTATCATATGTGGCTACACCAGACCTCTGACTCCTGAGACCTCTATCTAATCAACAAGATCCATACTTTCCTAAACCTGACAAACACATCTCTTCTGTTGTCAAGACAAGTTTCTTTCAGCTGCGTTTCTGAGCTAAGGTGAAGCCAGACATCCCTGTAAGCCAGTGTGAGCATGTTTTCCATTTGTTTATGTCTCCTGAACTGGATTACTATAATTATATATTATTTCAGTTCTGTCAAACTCATGTTAGTTCAGTTCCACATTCAGCCCAATTTGACCTCCAATGGGCCGAACCAGTAAAATAATAACAGTGAAAAAAGTAAAATTCTATTCTGAACAGGTTTACATCGACAAAGTTTCCTTAAAAATCTGAATAACACAAACAACTTGAATTGTCTGAAGAAAAAACAAGTGCAATTTTAACAATATTCTGCCTCAGTTTATCAGTTTATCATTTACACATGTGCGTTACAATCACACAAAACATTTAGTAACAGACAGAATATTAGTACAATTGCATCTGCTTTTCTTCAGACATTTCCGTTTGTTCATATTTGTTCATGTTTTTTTTAAAAGCATAGTTTAGTAATGTCAAGATTTTCATGTAATTTTACTTTTTTACACCAAAAAACCAAAGACAAAGTCTGAGGTTGTCATTATTTACAGGTTATTCTGATCATGTTGTCCTGGTTCTGACCCACTTTAAATCCAGTTGGTCTGTATGTGTGTGTATGTGGAACCTGAATTAACCCTTTCATGCATGAATTATGAGAACCTTAATCAACATTTGTTTCCTGAGTGTTTTTATTCCTCTTTAGGCATGAAAAAAACAATGCGATTGAACATTTTCTTATGAACCTATTTTTCATGGAGGTCCAAAAATGTCAGCTGGACACCATGCATTTAATTTTTGAAGAAAAGAAACATGGATTTACTGATATATTGTGTAAAAACTATGAAATAAAAACATTTTAATGCTGCTAATTTGATGTTTTCTCACATTTTAACAAACTCTAATACTAGTCATTACTCACTTCATGGAGATAATATGCAAAAAAAAAACAACCAACAATTTTTTTGTAAAAAAAAAAAAAAAATAATAATTGCAGTTTAGTAACAATAAGAAGCAGTTGATTTTTTTTTTGTTTGTTTTTTTCGTTTAGTTTATTTCGAATATGCAACAAGACAAAGTAATCTGACTTAGTCTTTAGAAATTAAACAGGTAGTAAGAGGTCATGGAAGAAAACCAAAACCAAAAAAAAACTGATGTCTACATGACTTCATTTCACATTCTAAAAGGAGTGGAGGAAGTATAATGTATTTAATCCCACCCCTTCAACACTCAAACCTGTCAGTGCAGATCAGGTTTATGTAGAACAGCAGTTACACTAATGGTCTGAGTTACAGTGTTTGGATGGTGCATTAGTGTCCACTGTGGGCTGGTATGGAACTGAAACAACAAAACCATGAATATACAAGAGAACAGCTGGAGAAGAACTGTCCACTGGAGTGACCACTGGAGTGACCACTGGAGTGACCAGTGTGCATGAAAGGGTTAAAATGATTTGACAAAAGGTGAACACACTCTAATTTTGGACCAGACTGAGTCTGAGTCTGATGAAGGGCCTCGGCCCGAAACGTCACAATTAAATGGTTTGGGGGCTCACTGGTTGTGCGGACCTTCCTTTATTTTTCACGTTAAAATGATTTTGACACCACTGATTGTTAAAATCTTCAGTGTCATTTTTGCATTTCACAAATTAATCCCGCAGGCCAGATTGGATCCTTTGGTGGGCCAGATTTGGCCCCCGGGATGCAAGTTTGACACCTGTGAATTATGGGATGGAGCAGTCCTCTGTCCACTGGCTGCAGATGTTCAAAACACAGTGGTCCGTCTCTGTCTGGAACCAGAAAACAGGACCACATCACCCCCATACTGGCTTCCCTTCACCGGCTTCTTTCACCGGCAGGATCCAGTTTAGGATGGCCTCGTATGGTTTTAAGTGTCTGAAAGGTTTTACACCCTCTGACCTTTCAGAGCTTTGACCTGTGCACGTCCCGGCCGGAGAAACACGATCCTCAAATCACCTGTTTTAGACGAACCAAGAACCCAACTGAAGACAAAAGGCGACAGAGCCTGTTCTGTGGCAGGTCCACGGCTCTGGAACATTCTGACCCAGTATACTGTATCACATATGCACAGTTAACAGAGCACTGTAAACCTGTTTCAAAATCGGACCAATGGTCCTGGAGCTTAGCGGCCAAATTCAAAGCTTTGGGAAATGTATCCAGATCCATTTATTCTCACCCAGTTCTGTGTATTTATTCTATTACAGAAATAGTCCATGTTTTGCTCATATTCCAATCAGATCTGTAAAAAATTCTAATTCACACTTGATATCATTGATACTGATTTATTGGATCAATCCACTTCCTATCTCTTATAATGGGAAAATTTTTCAAAGTAGCACCAAATCCAGAATCAGATCCAGATCCAAATAATTTCAATCCCTTGTGCTGACATCATCATACAGAAGCTGTAGACCAAGTTTGAAGTCAGAATTGTAGTTTCGGAGAAGAAGACAATTGAAATTTTTGTAACAGACGACAGACGACACATGATGACAGTAGCTCACAGCCTGTGGGCCGCTGAGCTAAAACTGCACCTATTTGCACTGGTTTTTAATACAAGTGTGTGACTTTTATTGGTTTTCTCTTGTGGTTGTGTTTTTAGATGCTCTTTATCTTATTACTGTGTACCTGTTTTTAACTTACCGGCCCTAATACGCCGTCATAGTTGATAGTCAGGTTTGACAGGGTTAATTCTGTCAGGTTAGAGGCTTTGATCACGTCTGTCTGCCAGGATGTGAGTTTGACATCATCATCATCATCGTTATTATCCTCATCCCCATTGAGATGGCAACAGGATCCACACCTTATTACACAGATTCCGGTGTGTGTGTGTGTGTGTGTGTGTGTGTGTGTGTGTGTGTGCTGTCCTTTGTGTGTTGGCTGTTATTAAAGTTTGTCTGATTAAAATGATTCTTTGCTCTCCACCAGTCTATGTGCGTGTTAATTAAGAGCTGGGTGGCAGACACCAGGCGGATGTCAGGCCTCATGGATGCATCCGCTGAATGCCAGGTGTGTGTGTGTGTGTGTGTGTGTGTGTGTATGTGTGTGTGTGGTCCATTAATTGCAGAAACAGGAAGTGAGAATGCTGGACTGAACACATGTAATCTGGTCTTGATGCTGTAAACCACGTCCACCCTCTGATATGTGAAATACATGCAGAGTGGCCTGTTGGCCGGTAAGATAAAAACACAGATGAACAACCTGAACTGTGCAGTCTGAACAATATTCTGTCTGTTCCTAAATGTTTGGTGCATTTATGGATGCACTGGGATCTGCAGTTGTGTTCAGAATAACAGCTGGAATATTGGAGAAATTGTTCAAATTTTAGTTCAAACTCTAAAATTTTCACAATATTCTGCCTGTTCCCAAATGTTTATGGAACACTGTGTGGAAATGTACATGTAGAAATAAGAAGTCCAGGCAATGAAATTTCTGATTTTTCAGGGCTTTTTTTTTTTTTTTTTTTTTTTTTTTTACATCTTTTTTTGTAAAATGTAAATATTTTCATAATTTAATTTTTTTTTTTTTTTTTTGTACTAAAAAAAAAGTAAAAGTTGGATTTGTCATTATTTATAGGTTATTCAGTCATTATTTTACTGGTCTGGCCCGCTGCAGATCAAATTGGGCTGAATATGGAACTGAACTAAAATGAGTTTGACAGGCCTGTCTTAAAGTGTACGTGCTTTAATTTAATGTAAGGGTGCAGCAGAAGTAAACCGCTAATACACAAAGGATAATTTCTCCATTATACACAAACTGAATCCAATATTTGTGCAGGAAACCCACTGTGCGTTTATCACAGTAATTACGGTATTGCAAAATCCACTGTGGCAGCACATGACACTGGTGACGGTGTAAAAGCCGGTGTACCGCCCACCACGTTTTTGTCAAACATGCAAGTGGGTTAGTGATTTTTTTTTTTTTTTATCTAAACAGGTCAGTTGCTATTTTGACTTGTTTCCCTTCAACGTCCCCGTGTGACAGGTCCTCTGAGACGCTTCTTCAGCTGCAGCTTTGACACTGGATGAATCACAGACATCACATGGAGCTTTCATTTACTGCAGAGTCTGAGCTACATCCAGCTCCTCTCAACATCAGCTGACTTTAGATTCAAGTAGGAGTGGGTGGATGTTGTCGATGCTAAACTGCACCATATGAGTTGATAAAAGCGCAGAGATATGTCTGTGATAGTGTGTTTCTGCGACGGCATATTAGGGCCACCCAATAAAAAAAAACACTCGACACTACGAGAATGAAGTCATAAAATATTGAGATAAAACCCATAATTCTATGAGAACAAAGTCAAATGCAAAAAGAGTCATAATTTATGAGAATAAAGTTGTAATATTTAAGAATAAAGCCATGGTATTATGACAATAAAGTCGTAGTTTTATAAAACCTCATAATTTAACAGAAATAATGTCATACTTTTATGACATTAAAGTCATCATATTTTGACAATAAAGGCATAATATTACAAGCATAACGTTGTATTTTAAAAATGGGGGAAAAATATCATAATTTATCAGAATAAATTCGTACCTACTCGTCGCATTATGGAGAACATTTTGTGAAGTTATACTTTCAATTACTGCTTCGCTTGTTGCATTCACTGTAACTGGAAACTCTGTCAAGCAGGCTTATGGCTTACAATTTCTAAATTATGACTTTTTATCACACTATTGCGAATTTATTTTCAAAATATTACGACTTTTAATCTCAAAGTATGGCATTATTTTTTGTTAAATTATGAGGTTGTTTTTTTAAACTACAACTTTATTCTCATAATATTATGACTTTAATCTCATTAAAGTACAACATTATTTTTGTAAAATTATGGTTGAATCCCAATTCACCCCTTGGCCCCTCCCCCTTACCCCTCCCCCTTCATTTTGCGTGTACGCGTGCAGGGGTAGTCTTGTCCCGATTTTCAATTAGACGGAGGTGAAGGGCTAAGGTAGAGGGCAGTATAGCCCTCAAAACGGAGATTTTCTAGGACCACACTATGAACAGAGAGGTAGGAGAAATTTCCCATAATTCTGTTCGAATCATTGGCACGATGGAGGTAAACGCAGCCGAAAAGTGCAGCGGTGTGATGAAAAAACACATAAATGTACATATTTTCTTCATAAACAACTCTGACTGTTTGATGACATTTCAGTGTGTTCTAGATCGCATTTCTGCAGTTTATAGTTGATAGACGTAAAAAGACGACCAAAGCTCATGGAACACAGACGGTTCCAGCTTCTGACAGTACGGTGAATACTTTCAGAAACAAAGTTTTCACGTCTGTTTATAACGGCATCGACAACCGCTGATGACGTAACAGGTCTGGAAGGGTTGTCCCATTTCATAGGAGGATGTTTCAACCCCTAACCCATGCAGCTCCATTTCAATGGGTAGTGCCAAGGGGGAGGGCCGAGGGGGAGGGGCCAAGGGGGAGGGGCCAAGGGGGAGAGGGAGGGCTAAGGGGTGAATTGGGATTGGGCCTATGAATTTTTTTTTAAAGTATGACTTTATTCTCAAAATGTTGTGACTGTTGTCTTAAATTTATGACTCTTTTGTGTTAAACTTTATTCTCAAAAAATTACAGGTTTTATCTTGATATTTTATGACTTTATTTTCATAGTGACAAGTGTTTTTGTTATATCAATAATAATAATAATAATAATAATAATATAATATAATAATAATATGATTAACACACACACATATATATATATATATACAGGGTGGGGAAGCAAATGTACACTGAACATTTAGTTGTTTTTTCTCAGCAGACACTACGTCAGTTGTTTTGAACCCAAACATATACTGATGTCATAATCATACCTAACACTATTATCCATACCTTTTCACAAACTTTGCCCATATGAGTAATCAGGAAAGCAAACGTCAAAGAGTGTGTGATTTGCTGAATGCACTCGTCACACCAAAGGAGATTTCCAAAATAGTTGGAGTGTCCATAAAGACTGTTTAGAATGGAAAGAAGAGAATGACTATGAGCAAAACTATTACCAGAAAGTCTGGAAGATACTATTAAAGAAATGGGAGAAGTTGTCACCCCAATATTTGAGGAACACTTGCACAAGTTTCAGGAAGCGTGTGAAGGCAGTTATTGAGAAAGAAGGAGGACACATAGAATAAAACATTTTCTATTATGGACATTTTCTTGTGGCAAATAAATTCTCATGACTTTCAATAAACTAATTGGTCATACACTGTCTTTCAATCCCTGCCTCAAAATATTGTACATTTTGCTTCCCCACCCTGTACATATATATCACCTTTCATGGTACCCAAGGTCTCTTGACAAAGTAAAAACAAGGTCAGGGTGAAGGTTTCTTTCCCCTTCACATACAGCATGTGGTTGGAAACATGTTGAATTCATTTGTATAAAGAAAATCATCCTCTTCCTTATAATCCAATGGTGTAAATTGGCTCTGTGTTCAAATTGAAGCTAATTTACTGTCAGATCAGAGGATTAACTTTGGATATTACTGCAGCAACAACATATCTATACAAAGGTCAGTCGTATCATAGCACTTTAATTAATTACAGCCTTTAATTTACTTTTTGACAGTGTGATAATAGATGTCTTTAACTTTTTGAACTGACAGATGCACTTATTGGGCGTAAACTTATCCAGGATTGTGTTTGTGGAGACTTTATACATCCTTCGTAAGTCTATGTGAACTAGGGCTGGGCGATATGGAAAAAAATCCTATCACAATATTTTTTTTTTATATCAGATGATATAGATATGTATCAAGATGTAAATCAAATCTTTATTTTTGTGAAGCTTAAATGTTCTGTTACTCATAAGTCAGTTGTGAAGACATCAGAAGGTTATATTTGATTTCAATATGACTTATTTTCTGTCAGAGGCAGAACATGACAGATGTGCTGAAGAACATTATGCAACTGTTTAAACAAATAAGCGAACAATGCATCATTGCATCACACTCTATAGACCTGTTTAAATACAGAGCTGTACTTCTGTATGTTTTTGCTTATCTGTGTTTGATATTTGTCCAATCTGAGTGTTGTAGTGTGTGTGGAAGGGGTTCATGGCTGTGTGAGATAAATCTGGTGCCATTTCACTGAGTAGAAGCAAAGTTATTGAATTGTAATATGTAGAAATTTTCAAAGCACTTTGCAGACGCTCCCTAAACTCCTGCTCATTAACTGGCTCAACAATCGAGGCAATACCGTCTACTGATGGTTATGGACCGTCTGTTTGGATGAAAATGGGGTTGTAGAGCCGTCATCTGTGTCTCCATGATTATTAAGTGATGATCTATTGAGCTGCGAAGTGTGAATCTGTGACTCTCTTTAGTGCAGTGAGTGTTTGCATTCTTCACATAGGCTACATGTTCTGTTTTGTTTTGTTTTTTTTCATGTTCAGTAACCTGGTCGCCTGAGTTCTCTGTCACATTTTCTTCTGAGGGAACACTCATTATCTCCCACAGCAGCCCAAACATTAGCACATATACTGCAGCCGCTCTTACACACTGTAAAAAAAAAATCTGTAATTTAACAGAATTTTCACTGTTTATTTGACAGATTTTTCCTGTATTTTTAAGAAACAGGAAAATATCAATGAAATGACAAAAACAGACTGTGATTTTACATGTCAAATGGAAAATAACACGAAAAAACTGTAACTGTGAATAACCATAAAACTTCCATTTTTTAAAAGATTTTTTTTTCTTTTTTCACAGAAAAATACAGTTAAAATACATTTGCAAATGTATCATAATTTCACAAAAATGTATTCTATTCATGAGATTAAACTGTTAATTTAAAGTTTAATGCTGTAAAAATACATAAATAAATAAAACAAGATAAATTACTGACAGTTAACGGTAACAGAAGTATTAGTTCTGTCAGTTGAACCAGACTTGTTTGTTCATTGACAAATATCTTCTGTAATTACAGGAGGTTTCACAACACAAATGTTGAATAAATGTATTTTTGTGAATGTATAACATGTATAAGCACTGATAAACTGTCCAAATACAGTTTTTATCAGTGGATTGGACAACTGAGTCTCACTGAAAATTATATATATATATATATATATATATATATATATAATATATATATATATATATATATATATATAATATATATATTTATAGGGAATTGGATTGTTTTAATGCATGTAAATATTCTTTATTAAACATTAAAAAGTCAAAAAAATGTAAAATCTCCTGTAAAGTTAGAGCAAAAAAACTGTATTTTAATTATGGAAAATTCCATATTTTTATGAGATGGTTATTTTCCGTTATTTTCCAGTGTTTTTCAGCACCCCCTGCTGCTGGAATATTACCTTTTTTTTTTTTTTTTTTTTTTTACAGGTTTTTGTTTTTTTTTTTTACAGTGTGTATATAAAGATGGACATCATCACTATTACCTCGTGTCTGAAAATGAAGATAAAATGTTGTGGCAGGAAAGAACCTGAAACAGACCCCCCTGTCCCTGTGGTGTTCCCTGAACTGATGTGGTAGAACAGACGTGGTCTTCCTCCCATTTGTTTCCATTCTATAGTGGTTGCATCCAGTGTTAAAGTGCATTACTGGGCTTCATGTCCCCTTAATTAAAATTCCAGAATTGAAAAATGTACCAGCTCTGAAGAGATACTTAACATTTTGATGCACATTCTGTGGATGTATCTGCACCGTACGTCACACATTGAACCTTTTAAAGCGATGGGATTACTGTCTGAAAATGCTATGGAGGAAAAAAAGTCAAAGGATGGCTTTTTTTCCTTTTAATAATAATCAGAAATAGCAGCATCATCTCCTTTCATCCCATGTGTTGTGTCACTGAAGACACTCTTGTGGCAGGCTGCTGATGGATCCCACAGGGATTGGAAAGTAAGGCAATCAAATGCTTCTATCTGTACACTTCAAGTATTTAGAGGATGTGACACTGGGTGATTGGTGGAGGCACCCTGCTGTGAGCTTGGACTGAATAATGACACTGGATCAGGGGTCGTGACCAAAGGCCACTGTGGGCTAATAACATCCCCTAGAGCAGGGTGTCAAACATGCGGCCCGGGGACCAAATCCAGCCCGCCAAAGGTTCCAATCCGACCCCTGGGATGAATTTACAAAGTGCAAATTAGGGCATCGAACTCAAAATAATATCGTAATACCTATAATAATGACAACACCAACTTTTTCCTTTGATTTAGTGCAAAAACATTAACCCCTTCATGCATGAATTATGAGACATTAATCAAGATTTTTTTTTTTTATTCCTCTTTTTGTTGTTATTTTTGTTTATTTTATGACCCTATTTTTCATGGAGTTGCAAAAATGTCCACCAAGCTGGACACAATGTGTTTAATTTTTGAAGCAAAGAAACATGTATTTACTGATAGTGTGAAAACTATGAAATAAAAAATCAAATGCTGCTAATTTGATGTTTCCTCACATTTTAACATACACTACAAACAAAAGGTTGTGGATATTTTAAATTTTTGGGCTATTTTCGTCAGTTGGGATTCTTGCACAATGCTTTTTACTTTTTTGTGTGTGAATTGAATTGAAACACTTTTTTTTTTTTTAATCACCAGACATAGTTTTATTCACAAATGGCAAAAATGACAAAAAAAAAGACCAAAAAAAGAAATATCCTTAACTTTTTGTTTGTAGTGTACTCTAATACTAGTCATTACTCACTTCATGGACATAATATGCCCCAAAAAAAAAACAACACAAAAAAACCCAACTTTTGTTGTTAATTACAGCCCAATAACAATAACGAGGAATTGACTTACATTTTAAACATGTTAGATCAGCTTTATCAAGAACAGCAAAATTACAGTAATGTTTTCAATGTCAGTGTTTGGGACGATGCATGAGCGTCCACTGTGTCGGCTGATATGGAACTAAAACAAAAACAATCCATGAACATACAAGAGAACAGCTGGAGAAGAACTGTCCACTGGAGTGACCAGTATGCATGAAAGGGTTAAATTATGAAAATATTTACATTAACAAACTCTCCTTTAACAATAAAATGTGAATAACCTGAACAAATATGAACAACCTGAAATGTCTAAAGAAAATTCAGTGCAATTTTAACAATATCTGCCTGTTACTGAATGTTTTGTGCCTTTGTAGATCGGCTTTGTAATGCACATGTAGAAATGATAAGTTGAGGCAGAATATTGATAAGACTGTACGTATATTTCTTAACCAATTCCATTTTTTCAGGTTATTACTGGTCCGGCCCACTGCAGATTAAATCGGGCTGAATGTGGAACCTAGAAGAACATGAGTTTGACCGCCTGGCCTAGAGAGTAGAGACACATAAACAGACAGTACATGATGATTAGCACAGCAGGTAGACAACATGCTGCAGGTTGGATCAACCACAGCATGCATGCACGTGGAGCATACGGGTATATTTTAGATATGTAGCACAGACATTTGTGGAATATTTAAGGCGATGCAAAATTGTCTTCAATCAAGAATTTCAGTGACAACTGAGGAAGTAAATCCACCAATTACTGTGAGTCTGTTTACACATACACACACACACACACACACACACACACACACACCAATATTCTGATCATTTTCCGATTTCTGTAGTTATCAGATTATTCTAGTGATCATGTAAACAGGATAATCTGACAGGTTTTATCTGGTAACGACAGTAATCTGATTATGAGAAATCAGATTAACACACCTAGATTTCCCCCCCTATACTCCACGTCTTCACACATGTATTCAGGTTAATCTGATTCCTTTTGTTTTATTTACATCTGTGCATATGTTAAAAAACCCCAAAAACTATCAACAGAAGTCGTGCAGTGACAGCATGAACCAAAGCAAACACTAAACAAACAATGAATGAAATAAAGGATAGCAGCAACATGTGACCTATTTTGTAGTCTTATTAGCTCCTCCCACATTAGGACAGCTAACGCTGACACCATAGGCGTTGCCATGGTCAACAAGACAAGACCAGATGTTTTGAAAATGACATGGGTGTACGTCTTATGTCATAACATACGTACGTACTCCGAAAGAAATCAAATAATGGACTGAAACATGTAAACCAGGGTTTTTCCATTATTGCATTTCTGAAGTGCATGTAAACGTGTGGCATCTGATTACAACAATTATCGGCTCACTGCCAGATACTGGATTTTCATGGTCATGTAAAAGAACTCACTGTCGACATGTGCAAAGGATATTATGTTTGTTCTCATCCAAACGGTATGCCTAAACCATGCTGAGGCTCTGTCTTTCACCCTGCAGCTCCAGGAGGAGCAGGAAAAGGCGCTGGAGAAAATGGACAGTCTTTCCAAAGTGTGACAGTACTAATTAAAAAAGGCTGAAGCTGTATGCATGTTTATGTTTATACTGCCATCCCCAGACTCACTTTTTTGTTCTTGTTCTGTAAAAATTAAAATGCTTACAAATAAAAAGTGTCAAAAAAAGGTAATTACTCAAAAAAAATTCTATAATAGTGTGAGAACTGTAGCTAAAAATTCACAGGTGAAACCGCGTTTTTCAACCGTACCCAGTCCCCCCTACGCTAATATCCGATTTTATCTCCATTGACGTCAAATAACAACAGGGTTTCTCCAAACTATGAATATGCATCAGATTCTCATGTAACATCATTGTGTGCATGACGACATCCGTATTGTGTGTTCTGCTGTTCCACACAAAAGCAGCCCTTGTCCTCCACCTGCTATTAAAGCTCATGCATATGACGCACACACTGCTGGAGAAAGAGTAAGGACAGAGTTAAGTGACGAGGACAGGGAAGATGGGTGCAGTTTTTGAAAGATATTACTCATCTAATGAATATGAGGGCTCTGTTTTCATCACATCTTCAATTTAAAAAAACATAACAGTCAGTGAAGCACACATCTATTGGTGGTACTGAGTCATAGTTTTAGTCTAATGAGTCTTTGTTTGACAGAGATGAGGTGAGATATTAATTAACCCAACCAATAACATTTCTAATAAGTTTTGAATGAACGAATGAATTTGTTTTTGGTTTTACATCAGTCATTGTACTCAGCACATCAGTCATAATAAACATAAAAAACAAAAAAGGAATAGGCAAGGAGCAAAAGCTTATTTTTGTGCCTATCCTTGTCAACTAATACTCTGCATACATTAACTTAAATGTGTACAGCATGGATCTGCAAGCTTTACAATTTAAAGAGCCATGTTTGACATGAAAAAGAAGAAAAATGTGACCAGAGCCATCAAAATGTTTTACCATGAGGCGGCTGTTCTTCTGTGGCCTATTTGTGGTTAGTTTATTAACTTACTTTGTATTTCCACTACAGTAATGCAATGTTTGGTGCATTTATGAAATTATACAACTACAATAAAGAAAACATTCAAGATTTGTACCATTTTTTAATGATGTATACTATTTCCAAAGCAAAATTACATTGTGTAATGGATAAAAAGCTCAACTTTCATGCATATGGGCTGACTTTTAAACAGCCAAACTACTAACAAATGTGAATTTAGTATCTTGTATTAAATTTGGCAAGAAAATAATGTAGTATGATATAGATTTTGGTATATTTGCTGTGAAAAAAATATTGTATTCTGTAAAGTCTGCACATTTTTGCAGATGGACAATGTTAGAATTGATTTAGGCCTATAACTGTTAAAAAGTTATGGTTCATTCAGTTCATTTCAAAATGCTCCTTATGTTTTTGACTAGGTGAGCCATAGGTTGCAGACCCCTGGTGTACAGCATCGACCATTCACACCATAATAATAATGCATAAAATAAAAAAAAATCAACAACAAAACACATCTACCATCTCAATTCAATATTTCTGAATAATTTAAACTTAAAGTACTGTACTTTCTGGGCTATAAGTCATACCTGACTGTAAGCCACAGGTGTCCACATTATGACATGAGATATTTCCACAGACAGATGATTTAAGTATTTCTTTCCATCCCTTCACTGCTTTTGTCCAAACAGTGTGTGTACCGTCAGTAAACGTCAGGAACAGGCTGGTTCACAAACCCACAACAGTCACTGGTCTGTGTCTTCCTCTTCTTCTGCTCATTAAACCACTGCAGTCGTCTTCTTCAGTGTTCTTCAGTTGAACATCCTCAAAGGCTCCATCACACTCCTTCTACGTCTCTCCTCCGTTGTTGCTCAATGGCACTTCGGTGCTACAGCTCTATTTCCTTCTTTACAGACACATCCATTGGTTTTAACTTCAAAGCTGCAAAATCTGCATTTCTTGGTGTGTTTTCCATGATGAGGGTTTGTGCATGACACAAAATGACTGTTCATAGTTCAGATTCAAACTCCTCCTCTTCATCAGCTCTTCCTCCTGTCTGTCTCACTTTTGCACTTCCTGTTAGAGCGCCCCCTGGAGGACGTTAGCCTGTATAAATCTATACTGGAGCTGCATCGCTGTATAAGCTGCAGGGTTCAAAACCAGAAAAAAGTAGCAGCTTATAGTCCAGAAAGTATGGTGCTCTTTTTTTTTTTTTTTTTTAACTTCGCCAAAGGAGTGGATAACTTAAATGCATCATAAGGTCCATCCCATAATTTCACACCCACAATCCCAATTCATCTAGACTTCACATCTGCCCTCACTTTAATCCACTCACACATATGAAAATCTGTGAAATTCAAATTACTCTGTCTTAATTCCAAGAAACCACGACTGGTCTTTGAGACAGTACTGTTTTTATCCTTCATGTTCCATAGACCTGTTTAGAAACAGTCCTTTAGACCTCTTTTTAAGAATAGAATAGAATAGATAGAATAGAATAGATAGAATAGAATAGATGATAGAATTGCCTTCATGTCATTTGACAGTACAAAGTACATCAAATGAAACTGAGTTCAATGATTAGGGACATGGGGCCGCTGCTCCTACTAGAGCTACCACAAAACCCTTTTCTTCTAAAAATTGCAGCGAAGAACAGAAGATAATGCAAAGCACAAGTATAACATCATACAGTTTTCACACAGTACATGTGGACACATGCTGGAAATGTTTCATGGATTTGAGAGGAAACTGGGGGACAGTATGAACATTAAAGGCAGACAGCAGAAGTGATGATGTGGGGGTAGGGAAGATGCATGTATGTGATATGTACTTGTGGAAAGTGTATGCAAAGATAAAGACTCCAGTGGGTCATTCTGTCCTTTCACTTAAATATACTGATGTTTGTACTTTCCTTTATCTCCTGTTCTAGATTGTTCCACAGCTTGTTCTGCTCATACTTCTCATCGTTGCTCTTACTTTATGTTTTTTAAGTTCAGCTCTCCCCTTAGATTGTATCCTCCTTCTCTTTCAGTGAACATTCCCTGAATATTTTTTGTCAGTAAATTATTTCTTGCTCTGTACATTATCTGCGCTGTTTTCAACTGAACCAAATCCATGAATGTCAATGTGTGTGACTTTCTAAATAGTGGGTTTGTGTGTTCTCTGTGTTACGGCTGGGGGCCGTTGGTTGTTTTTTTCCTTGTCTCCACCTTCCATTTGGGCCGACTGGAAACACCTGCAGCTAATTGACCTGCCTCTAAAAGCCTGGAGCTCCAACCATGAAGACCAGTGGGTCCATCGCTGCAGTTTGCTCTTTGTTTGATTCAGCTCATGTTCATTTTTTGAGTCATTTTGCCCGTGTACAGTTTTTCTTTTTGTATAATAAATTTCCAGTCTTTTTTTTACAAGCGAACTGCTCTCCACGTTTTTCTTTGCTGTCTCCCAGAACATCTTTTTCATTCTTTTAGTTTTTGTTACGTGTCGGCACCCTAGACCTCCTGGCATGTAACATCTGTATCCTGCTTTGTTAATTGTCCTTCTTGCTCTTTTCTGTAGTCCACATATGGGCTGTTGAGTGTTTTAGTAGATGTTTCCCCAGACCTCTGCACAATAGGATAGATATGGTAAAAATAATGAAGAAAATAGAATGTGCAATGGTTTAGGATCCAGTATGTGACTTATTTTACTCAGAAGTGCAGTGCATTTTGCCAGCTTTGTTCTTTCCTCTAAAGATCCTCCTTGTGTGTGTGTTCATGTCTTGTACAGGGCGTTGGTGGTGACCCACACATGGCCATTGCTCTGCCTCCTGAATCAAAACTGACCAAAGAGAAGAAGAGGAGCCTTCGCCTCCGCTCACAGACGCAGATGAGATGACCATCAGGATAGGTAGACCTGGACCCCTTTCAGGCAAGCCTCCCTTCATATACCACAACACTGAATCATCCCAAAACCACCATAGCATCCACAGACGTACAAGCTACTGAAAGCAAAAACAGTGGTGGTGCACGAGCACAAATGCCTGAGGAACGACTGGTGTAAAGGCCTCCTCTGTGAAACCATCCACAGTTCTTCTTTGATGGCTTCTTTCACTAGTTCTTCAACTTCCACATGGGCTGTGTTTTCCATTTTAGCAATTCTGTCTCTCTCTTGTGTTTCTTATTATTCCTACTGACTATTCTAACTTTGAATTGTGATTCCTATCAGCATGATCCTGTTGGAATTTCCTTGGCTTTGTGGGTCCTTTATAATCATATAATCATCACATCAGTGGTGGCGTGTGGTCTGAAGAACAGGGGAAGCACAAGTAGCATTTTTCCAAATCACAAACATATGATTTGTATGTGAATTCCACCCTCCTTTAGGAAATGAATAATTACCCTATCATACCCAGGGTTCTCGCTAGCGTCATTGAACGCTGGGGCCCCCCAGGGACAGCATTGGGGATCTGACCTGCGACGCCGTCTTCCCACCAACGTAGCGGTGTTTTTTTGTGTGTATTCTGCTTGTGTGTACAGCTGTAGCTCTGCAGATAGATAACAGGTTTACCAAGAAAAGCCGGACGCCCAAAACTTCTGTCCAAAGCTTTTACTGCAGACTTCAGTGTGAAACTGCAACATACAAACAAACATGTCTGAGTTCTGTTCTTTGTTACAGCACATTAACATAGCATTATGCATTCAAATGAATGAGAAAAGACCGCTAGCTCGATGCTAACATAAATGAGAAAATCCATAGACATGCTAACGATTAGCATCTTCAGATCAACTTAAGATTTTTGTGTATTGTTTATTGTTCATTCGCATGTATACAAGACAATAAAACACAATAATAATAACAGTAAAAGACATGCCAGGGAAGCCAAAAACCAAAGTGGTTTATCGTGGGCCTCCCCAAAGACTTGAAATAAAAAAAGTATTTGCAGTGTCTTATAATGATATACAATCATAAGCAAACAAAATTAATGAAATGAAGGAAATAAGTCAAAAACAAGTATAACAAAAAATAACTAAATGCATCGTAAGCAGTGCACGTAGAAATAAATAGAATCGACAAAACTATGAAATGATTTGCAACGTCTTTTAATCTAAGAACAGAAGTTTCCATCACAGACAGGTGTGACTGTTCATTAACACAACAGCTGAACATCAAATACTCACACACAAACGTTCTTTGTGTCCACACAACACAATGACACACACGTGTCTGCTACTTCCTTCCATGTCTGAACTGACTACGGTAACACCCAAAGGACAAAACACACACCACTGACACTGATTCCACCACCGAGGGCCCCCTGTGACTGCTGAACAACACAACATCACAGTGTGTGTGTGTGTGTGTGTGTGTGTGTGTGTGATGGTCCAGTGTAATGAGAACCAGATTTGAATGTGAATAAATCTATTCCTTTGTTTTGGCTCAAAGCGCTGCAGACAGGAAATGACAACAATAGAAGCCACGCCCCTTTGTGTGCCTTGGTGTTGTCTGACCCCGCCCACCAACATCACTTGCCTTACGCTCATTGGCTGACGATGAGACTTCAATCAATTTATCTGATTTAACGGACCCATCACCTGTGGAAAATTAGATCTAAACTTTAGCCTGTGTGTGTGTGTGTGTGTGTGTGTGTGTGTGTGTGTGTGTGTGTGCCGCTCCCATTATCACTAATTTCATGCGAGTGAATATTTTTCTACAATCATATCTGCGTCGAAGTAATATTGCATGGTTTTTTGGCTTCATTGCTCTAACTCTGCCCCTCAGAATGCAGGAGATAGTGTTTCACAGTTAGACATTTAAACATTTTCCAGAGGAGGATGTCCCCGACCCCTACAAAACTCACACCATGTACACATGGTGCCCCTACGCTGTGAAAAAATCCTAGTGTGAACCCTGATACCAAAACAGACTCTTCTCCAGACTCTTCAGCGATTTTATTTGAATTCATCCGTTCAGTGATTCTGAGAAGAGTTCTTCTCCAAACAGACCCTGCTGCTAAGTGATGAAGCTCTAGCTGTGGTGAACAACACGTACGAGGACTACCAGGCACAAAAACCTCCCATCTCCGTTTTATCAAATCACGGGCGAAAGCCACGAGTCCTGTCATTTCGTCGGTCCTCGGGGTTTTTCCAGACCCCCCCACTCTATTCATCCTTACTGACATGATGAGGAAATGACACGTCTGAGTCTGGGAAATGACTTCTTTTATGTATTTTGTCCAATAATGACGGACTAGATTTTTCAAACGCTCCCCCTTCCTGCTTCAGTGGATTTGATGTGAGAGCAGCCTCTGCTTTAAGGTGAGAAATCCTTTGGAACCATCATGCTTTACAAGAAATTACTTCAAAAAGGCGAATAAGTACAGATTAAAAAATATAGAATTCATGGGGAAACAGCTTTCATGAGAATAAATCCCCTGACACTATCCACATTTCTTTTCGGCTTAAATTCTGGGACAAGCGTTGCTTCCTTTTTGGTTTCAGAGCAGCTGCATCTGCATCACACTCATCCTGCCACAGACTGCTGGCATTCTGACTGAAGTCAATCATGATGGTGCAGCGGCTAGGATCCTGCATGGACTGCTTCTGCTTGAAGGAGGCAGATGGCTTGTTCTTGATGAAGCTGTGGGTCTGGATGTAAGGGATGCTGGTGGCTAAAGCTGAGAGAAGCTGTGAGACTGTTCCAGTCTGGAGGAACTCAGCTGTGGCTCCATTCATACGGTACCAGCCGACAGACTGTTCAAACTGAGTCCCATCAATATCCTGCGAGAACTACCCTTTCATCTCAATTAAGAGGAAATATTTTCCAGAGAATGTAATATTCATGTATACTAAATCCATTTGAAGACAATAGAATATCATAAGTATTAATCTGAAAAGTTAAATCTATAGAAAGTGAAAGAAAAAAATCCTTCACATGCAGCTGTTTCATGTCCAGACCTATTTTTGGTTATGTAGGGAAAAAAATAAATCTGTTTTTTAGATTAGTGACAAAATAATCTTAAACTCCAATGAAGCCATGCTTAAACAGAGGGTTAAATGCTTACTTTCAGAAATTTCCATTGGTTTAGCTCATTTGATTAATTAGTAATTAAAAAAAAAAAAAAAAAAACGTGTGAAATTCCCGACATAACTGGCACCATGTGGTATTAAAATGCTTAAAATTGCAATTCACACCAATTTTTCAGACAAAATGATTTTTATAATGATAAAAGGGTGTGTAAAAGGTCACAAAACTAGATTGAAAACAGAATATATGAGATTTCAAATTATAGCAGTGATAAGTTCTGTTCTTATTCATTCTTAGAGAAGTTTCTGAGGGACTGAATTTAGTTCATATCAAAAGTTCCGTAATTTCCTTGAAAATCCTTTTTAGCAAAAATTTTAATGGATTTAGAAACTTAAGATGTTATACTATTGAACTACAAAAAGTTTGAAGTCATTATCTCAGTTCTAATGTTTTGATTCAAAGTCAATAGGCGCATGACTTGACCCATATTTAGTTAGTGTGTGTAAATTGTGTTTCCCCTGTGGAAAAATGGTGTAGTCTGGTCACATGCACAGTGCATTTTGGACATATGTAGGTCATTTAGTGTTGGATGTGGGCTGGTGAAAGCTGTGTTTGTTTGATGCTCTGAAGAAAATAAAAGGAATTTGTATTTTTTGCTAAAGTCCTGGGTCCGTGCTCCTTTTTAAATGCGCCTTGACCGCTTGAGCTATCACATGATCCCAACAGGATCTAATGTTCTATCACAAAATGTTCCTGTGTTCAAACTGAAATGATGTTTTCCAGACATTCCAGTTTCAGATCCTGTTCAAATGTTCAGATTCTATTAGTTCACAACTAACATCAGAACAGGATTTGAGTTCAATCCCAACAAAAGAACAAACATTGTTTAATAAAAGAGTGTGAAATAGTAACGAATAAAATAAACAAAAAAAACATAAATGAACCTCCACAATATCTGCATCTGAATAAATACCTAAAAATATCGATACAGTATTGTGAAGTGAATATCGCGATATATTGCAGAACCGATATTTTCGTACACCCTACGTAGGAGATTTATGTTTATGCATTTGGCAGACGCTTTTTTCCAAAGCGACTTACAGGGGAAAACCAATCAAATCACTCAATCAATCAAATTTTATTTATATAGCGCCAGATCACAACAAAAAAAGTTCTCTCATGACATTTTATATATAGAGTTGGTCCAAACCAGACTGAAGCCAATTTACAGAAACCAACAGAATCGTCCAGGAGCAAACACTAGTGATGGAGACAGTGGAAGGAAAAAGTACCTTTAACAGCAGAAACCTGGAGCAGAGCCAGACTGAGGAGGAGGACGAGTGACAGGACCAGCTGGGTTAAAGAGAGAGAGGAAAGAAGAGAGAGCGATAGAGATAGAGACTGGGGAGAGGGGGAAAGGGGGGAGTAGGGGGAGACACATGGAGGCAGTTGAGGATAAGTGAGTGGTGATGATGAAGGCAGGAAGAGGCAGGACCACCGCAGCAGGTCCAGAGATAATCCTGGGAAAATCTGTGATAATCCTGGGAAAAACTTATTAAAATATTTCAAATGGAATGTCTGCCAGCGCTAGGACAGGAGGTGCTCCTGGAAGAGCTGGGTCTGCAGGAGCTTCTTGAAGATAGGCAGGGACGCCTCATTTAATATTTGAAGCTTCTCCAGAAATCAAAGTTTGTCGAAGGTTGTTTTAAAGCTG
The DNA here is from genome assembly GCF_902148855.1 of Sphaeramia orbicularis. Lineage (NCBI taxonomy): Eukaryota > Metazoa > Chordata > Actinopteri > Kurtiformes > Apogonidae > Sphaeramia > Sphaeramia orbicularis. The sequence continues at coordinate 51,027,682 of NC_043975.1, forward strand.
CTCCATTCTGGTCAGAAAATGTAGCCTGGTCACAAACTCAATGGCACTTTTTCAACAGTAATCTCCCACAGTGTCTAGAAGGGAAATGAATGTACATATGAGCCTTCACATACCAGCAGTGAAGGTTAGAAGTGGAAGCATCCTTTTCAGGAGATGTTTGTTTAGATGAATGGAGTCACATGGTCGGAGATCCTGGCAGTGAATCTGAAGCCACTTCAGTTGGAGACGCAGATGTGTCCTCCAACAGGACAAAAAGTCAAAACAGAATGTAAAGAATTTGTTCCAGATGGAGAAGATGAAGCTGTTCCACTGTCACACAAACACTGGAGGTATAAGCAACTGAAACTCAGAGTGACCAGATGTATTTATTTAACCCAGGGCTGTCAAACTCATTTCAGTTCAGTTCCACTTTCACCCCAACATGATCTGCAGTGGGCCGGACCAGTGACAGAATACCAGTGAAAAAGGAAAATTACATTATGATAATGTTTACATCTACAGCATTTCATTTAAAATCTGAACAACTTGAAATGTCTTAAGTAAAATACATGCAATTTTAATAATATTCTGCCTCAGTTTATGGGTTTATCATTTACACATGTGCGTTACAACTTACATTACAATTACAAATACACCAAACATGTAGTACCAAGTAAATATTGGTGAAATTGTATTTATTTTTCTTAAGACATTTCAGGTTGTTCATATTTTTTGTAAAAAGACAGTTTGTTAAAGTAAACATTTTCATGTAATTTACTTTTTACTAAAACAGGAAAATCTGCAGTTGTCATTATTTATACATTATTGTGACACTATTTTGACTGATCTGACCCAGTTGAGATCTGTATGTAGAACCTGAATGAAAATGATTTTTACACCACTGATTGTTCATATCTTCAGTGTAATTTTTGCATTTCACTAATTCATCCTGTGGGCCAGATTGCACCCTTTGGCGGGCCGGATTTGGCCCCCGGGACGCATGTTTGACACCTGTGGTCTAAAGAAAATTAAGCACAGTTTTAATAATTTTTTCTGCCTGTTCCTCAGTGTTTAGTGTCTTTGTAGAACTGATCCAGAATGCACATGTAGAAATGATAAGTTGAGGAATAATATTGTTAAAATTGCACTAAATTTTCTTACGTTTTTTAATTTAAATTTCAGGTTTTTCTTTTTTCTTTTTTTTTTTTGGATAGTTTATAAAAGTAAGTTTTTCATAATTTAATGTTTGTTTTTTTTTACACTAAAACAAAGACAAAAATTTGC